>NC_047518.2:4115572-4203072 GCF_902827115.2 Pseudochaenichthys georgianus | reverse complement strand
CACACACACACACACACACACACACACACACACACACACACACACACACACACACACACACACACACACACACACTAGATGAGTTGTTCTTTTGGACAGAGTTACTCTACCCTTTTCAAAGTTATGTTCAACGCCTCGGGCTCCCATTAGTGTTCAGCTTAACATGGCTCTCTTTGTTTCAAGGAGAAATGACCATCTCTTTTCCTACATGTAGTTTTAAGACCCCGGCACATGGTGTCCAGCTCAGACACAAATGACCTGATGCTCCTGGGTTCCTCTCTCTTTGAATTGTTCATGTCCTGATATTCCTCCACCTGTTGTGGACTGACTGAGTCCCACACTTACCAATATGTACCAATATGTACTCAGTTTAGTAGTGTGTGTGTGTGTGTGTGTGTGTGTGTGTGTGTGTGTGTGTGTGTGTGTGTGTGTGTGTGTGTGTGTGTGTGTGTGTGTGTGTGTGTGTGTGTGTGTGTGTGTGTGTGTGTGTGTGTGTGTGTGTGTGTGTGTGTGTGTGTGTGTGTGTGTGTGTGTGTGTGTGTGTGTGTGCGTGCGTGTGTGATGTCTTATTTCCACATCCAGTGGTTGATCAAATCTGAGTCCATGCAGCATTCGCTGCTCTTTGAATGCATCGACTCGGCTCAGATTCCTGCAGATTTAAAAGTCTCATTTACCTAAGTTTCAAGATTTAGAGTTATCTGTTATTTCAAATATTAAAAGTAATTGTCCTTTGCATCTGTAATGATGGAAAATGCTTATAATTGATTGCAAAGCCTATTGGCCTTTGAAGGTGACAGTTGTCATTTGTTTAAATATATCACATATCCTGTCAAATGAATGTTTGACCGTTAAAATATTCCTATACTTGAATCTATGCATACTGTTATTTTGTATGTATTGGAACATTTCATACTTCAATGAAAACAACTATTTATTCATTTCTTTGAGCATGTGCCCAGGCACTACACGCCCCTCCTTTAAGGCAGTGTTAGTGAATGGGATTATGAACCATTTGAGCAGGCTAACTTCATTATGTACAGTGCGTACACACTCACCCACTGGAACGCCCCACCCACTGGAACGCCCCACCCACTGGAACGCTCCACCCTCTGGAACGCCCCACCCACTGGAACGCCCCACCCTCTGGAACGCCCCACCCTCTGGAACGCCCCACCCACTGGAACGCTCCACCCTCTGGAACGCTCCACCCTCTGGAACGCCCCACCCTCTGGAACGCCCCACCCTCTGGAACGCCCCACTCTGGAACGCTCCACCCTCTGGAACGCCCCACCCTCTGGAACGCCCCACCCACTGGAACGCCCCACCCACTGGAACGCCCCACTCTGGAACGCTCCACCCTCTGGAACGCTCCACCCTCTGGAACGCTCCACCCTCTGGAACGCCCCACCCTCTGGAACGCCCCACTCTGGAACGCTCCACCCTCTGGAACGCCCCGCCCTCTGGAACGCTCCACCCTCTGGAACGCCCCACCCTCTGGAACCCCCCACCCTCTGGAACGCTCCACCCTCTGGAACGCCCCACTCTGGAACGCTCCACCCTCTGGAACGCCCCACCCTCTGGAACGCTCCACCCTCTGGAACCCCCCACCCTCTGGAACGCTCCACCCTCTGGAACCCCCCACCCTCTGGAACGCTCCACCCTCTGGAATGCTCCACCCTCTTGAACGCCCCACCCTCTGGAACGCTCCACCCTCTGGAACGCCCCACCCTCTGGAACGCTCCACCCTCTGGAACCCCCCACCCTCTGGAACGCTCCACCCTCTGGAACGCTCCACCCTCTGGAACCCCCCACCCTCTGGAACGCTCCACCCTCTTGAACGCCCCACCCTCTGGAACGCTCCACCCTCTGGAACGCTCCACCCTCTGGAACGCTCCACCCTCTGGAACGCTCCACCCTCTGGAACGCCCCACCCTCTGGAACGCTCCACCCTCTGGAACGCTCCACCCTCTGGAACGCTCCACCCTCTTGAACGCCCCACCCTCTGGAACGCCCCACCCTCTGGAACGCTCCACCCTCTGGAACGCTCCACCCTCTGGAACGCCCCGCCCTCTGGAACGCCCCACCCTCTGGAACCCCCCACCCTCTGGAACGCTCCACCCTCTGGAACGCTCCACCCTCTGGAACGCCCCACCCTCTGGAACGCTCTCCCTGCGGAGAGCCGCAACATCCCCACGCTTGACGCCTTCAAAAGGGCCCTCAAGTCCCATCTGTTTGCCAAGGCCTTCGGCCCCTAATTGAATTGTTGTTTTGTCCGTCCGACTGTTTGTCTGACTGCCTTTTGTTTTTGTTTGTTTTTACTCCTGTTTTTCTTTGTAAAGCGACCTTGGGTCCCATGAAAGGCTCTATATAAATCCAAGCTATTATTATTATTATGATTAAGGGTGCCAGTGGGCGGTGAAAAGAAGTTGCTTATAAACTGTTGAGTGGACATGTGTGTCAGACCATCTTTCACGCAGCAGCAGCAGAAGTCTCAGACATCACTAAGTGCTTTGTCTGAATGACCTTAACTCCAGGAGAACAGAGCGACTGTTTAGGAGATGCTCCAGATGAAAGAGATACAATGAATTAAACACACACATTCATCCTCTAAATACACTTTATTCCTTTCTTTTTTCACATACAGAATTGTAATATAATGTGTTATGAACAGCACCATGGAGACTGACGGCTGCTTATTGACTGAAGAAAATAAGCCCAATATTATGCTTCTCTTTTAATTGACTTAAACATAAGCCATAACCAACAGCAAAGAAGCAAAGTGGGAATCTTGTGTTGGTTGTTTGTTTATTGGAACAATGTGTTCTCATGCTCCCTTACGATCACACCATGGCGACAGTGACATGGGCAGTAACAGTGTTCGGTCTCCACGGCGACAGACTGATCCTTATGGGCTGTGGGACGCCATCATCTCCACTTTATAGTCCAGATGTTTGTCAGAGAAATTGACTGTGATGGGAAGGGCGCGCGCGCGCGCGTGTGTGTGTGTGTGTGTGTGTGTGTGTGTGTGTGTGTGTGTGTGTGTGTGTGTGTGTGTGTGTTTCAGTGAGACAGAATGTGGCAGCAGCTGCACAGGGACTCCAAACAGAGCAGGGGAAGAGTTGCTGACTGAGATGCTGAGCTTCATGGTTGGAGGACAAAACACAGTGTGATACAAACACACATACACACTCTTTGGTACACACATTAATAGACACTGACGCGGAACAGTCCAACATACAACAGGTTACACGTATGTTATTGTCATCATAAGGGGTACACATGGACACATGGACACATGCACAGAACATACAGTGTACCTTAAGAACCCAGTAGCTCAGTCAGTAAGGATTAGGCTTCTATTGAACCAGAGGGTTCTGCTCCGGAGTGCAGACTGGCAGGTGTGGTGCCAGTTCTCCACCTGAGCCTCTAGTTGATTTATTTTCCTTAACCTAACCAAGGTGCTTTAGTAGTTCTGACCAAGTCTCTTTATGGCCCAAGCCTAACCAAGATGTTCTGTTGCCTAAACCTTAGTAATAATAACCCCTCCACAACGTTACATAGAAACTGCCACTGTGCACCAGTTTCACAATGGTGAAGAGATCAGTCATACATGTGGTTTTAGGAGTCTTTGCTGTCGTCATGGTAAAAGGGCTTGTTTTGCAGTACACTTTACACTGTTCATCTGCTTGTCTAGTAATAGACTAATATGATCCGTGCGTGAGAGGTCTAGGGAAACTGATTAGTGAATGCTACTTATCCACTGAAGTGTGGAACTATTCCTCACGGAGAGGAAGACCTGCTGCGGGCTGGGACATACTGCAATAAGTGATCTGCCTGTTTTAGGGTCGAAACGAATGAAATCTTACAGATATATGTGTTAGGATGCTGCACCTATCACTTGGTAGAGCTGTCAGCTGACAGTTGTATCCAGACAACCCGAATGTAATGTACTGCTTGCTTTTACTTTTGTTGCAGTTCAGCTTCACAAACAGTTGAAAGGAAATCTGCAATTCAGATTTATCTTCAATAAATACACAATAGATGTCCAGTATGATTGGTGTCCACCCATTCCAGGTCATGATCCATTTATTTGAACTTTGACCTCTGTGCTGATCGTCTGCCTTTCCCTCTCACCACCTGTTATCCCATTGTGCTCTTCAGCAGGGACGAGCCGCAGAGAAAGAATGAAAGCCTCTGCCCTGGTGGCTGCATTTAGTCTGGAAGGACGTCAGCAACAGCTATCATGCTATCATGTGTTTTTAGTGTTATAATGATATATTAGGGACTGGATTATTTATTAACATGTTTTGTTTTGCCCAAAGACATTATTCTCAAATGACTTGTTCTGTCTGACAAACATTCCAAGAGCAAAGATATTTGATTGACTGATTCCAATATAAACAAAACAGCAAATTCTCACATGCAAGCTAGCGTTTAGTTTTTAGCCATTCTCGCGGCAGTTCACTACTTTAGTATTGTTTAGTATCGTTTGTGATAAATTATCTTTAGTAACCAATCTATTGCTGTGGTTTTATGAGAAATTACACAACGTTCTTATCAATCTCAGCTGTACTTTAAAACAAAGTGCTTATTAGCAAAGGTTAGCAAGCTAACGCTGTAAGCTAAGTGTGTGAACATGGTAAAGATTATACCTGAGAGGTTTCTCAATACTCAAATGTCCCCTCCTCGACTCCTATCCTCGAGACTTGGTGCCGCCCACAGGAGATGCGAGCGGAGGACTGAGGAGGGGAACCGAGGAGAGAGGAGGGGAACCGAGGAGAGAGGAGGGGAAGCAGCAGGCAGTTAGAGAAATGAGAACTCCTCTCCTCCGAGCATCAGGAGGATGCGTCCCCAGCTGACCCAGAAAGCGACGCAGGTTCTGGTCCAGGCTCTCGTCATCTCACGCCTAGACTACTGCAACTCCCTCCTGGCTGGTCTACCTGCATGTGCCATCCGACCTCTGCAGCTCATCCAGCTCCCATTGACATCAGGACAGCAGAAAGCTTACACACCTTCCAGACTGAAAACTCATCTCTTTCGACTCCACCTCGAGCGATAGAACTATTAACAGAGCACTTATATACTAACAAAGGACTGGCTTACCTAAAGCCAGTTGAGTAGCACTTGAAATGCTTGGCTCTATGAAACCTGATGTACTTTATGATTCTGTTTTCTTCAAGGTTGTGTCTTCCTGGTCGAATGTACTTATTGTAAGTCGCTTTGGATAAAAGCGTCAGCTAAATGCAATGTAATGTAATGAGCGGTCATTTTAAAGCGACGTCCGTTAATTATTACGTGGCAACAGCTGCATCAGCAGTCGAGTGTTTTGTCATAGCGCTGTATTTTATAATCTCTGTTAGATCAGCTGAACATTGTTCCCCCACATGTGTACATTTAATTCAATTTGCAACAAGGCATAGTATGACAAGAATGTATGAATATTTTCAACACATAGGCCTACTAGCATCTCTTCTGTATTGTGCCGCACTAAAACATTAGTATGAAAAGTACCCTACAAATAAAGGGAGACATATACATTAGGCTTATATACGTTTGATATATTCACACATGCACACACACAAAAGCCTAAAAAACCCAATGACTGTCTGTCTATACACTATACACAGTATGTTTACCTTTTTAAACTCATAGGCTTAATGACATATAGGTCATCAAGTCACATTTCTTTGACAAAACACCTGTACCGAATTTCTAATCAATTACCGAATCATGAGGGACCTGACAGGCTATATAAGGTCCAGGCACACCTCTGATTTATATCTCAACCCCGACGGAGATATTGAGATATAGGCTATGAAGACTGCAATACTATGTGCCTTGTGGCAGTGGAACCAGCTGCAGAAAACCAAATCCCGTGAGGAAAGACGCCGTTCCCAGCGCTGGAAAGCGAGAATGCGCTTCATCTTGAGGTATTTATGAGTGTTTGTTTAAAACAATTTTAAATGGTTGAAAAATAGCTGGCTTTTTGTATTTGAATACACAAATGACCAACTACTTGTAGCAAGAAAATCATGACACATACGCCTAAGCCTTGGAGTTGGAGAAAAAGCATGTTTGTCAGAGAGAAAGTTGTGTTTTTTATGATGTAGTTGTATTTATTCAAGATTGGACCATGCACGTTAGTTAACACGAGCACTTGAGACCATCACATGTAGCCTACCAGATTTGGCCATGGCTTAATTTCTTATGAGAGAATATGTTATTCTTCCTGTAGGTTCAGCACCCACACAATCCCATCTACAGACAATTGAACAGCAGTGTCCCCCTGCTGAAGCCGTACTTCGAGGGTGATGGGTGCCTGCTCAAGGATTACAGGATCAGCCGTAACTCCCTGGAGGCTTTGATGCGGTGTCTGGGGCCTGAGAGGAGACAGACCTGGGGACACGACATGACTATCTTGACGACCTTGTACTGGCTGGCACACAGTTTGTCCTACAGTGTGGTGTCCCGGGCCTTTCAGGTACCCCTCTCCATGGTCCACAGACTGGTCCACCAGGGAGTGGAGGACATCGCTGCTCTCAGGCATTCCCTTATCAAGCTGCCTGCTGGTCCAGAGCTGGAGGAGGTCGGGCAGGGCTTCCGGCAGTTGGCCAACAGCCCGGCATTCCGTACGTGTGTGGGTGCAATAGACGGGTGCCACATAAGAATCAGGGCCCCATCCGGACCCAGTGGTCAGGATTATGTGAATAGGAAGGGGAGATTCCTCCAAACATTCGTTGGATTTCCGGGCTCAGTCCACGACACGCGTGTCCTAAAACACAGTGCCCTGTATAGTGTTAGAAATTAAAATCAATGTTTTATGGCATAATGTACCTTAAACATACCGTCAGTTTAATTGCTATTTTATTCTGGAAAAACCCGGAAGTTCTCAATACCAAGCTTTTATTCTGAAAATCCGTCATGACGACATCCGGGACTACCGCCCATTAGTATCATTAAAGTGGCTATTGACGCCGTTAACATGTGTTACATATAATGTTATGAAAGAGATGAGGAGGAGAAAAGGCATGTGGAAGTAAGCAATGAATGTAAAATGTCGAAATCCTCTGTTTAACGCGATATCGGACACAGGAGAACGAGGGGGGAAGTGCCCTGCGTCACTACAGCTCCCAGAGAGGAGGAGCGAACAGCCAGCAAGCGGGAAAGACGAATGCTTGTGTTACCTTTTTACTATCAACGGTATCTCGGCACCGAAACCATAGTTTCGAATACACACCGGTGGTTTCTGACTTGGCTCGTTGTCAGCCGGTAACCAGCTGCCCAGACATTTCGAGGGGAAAGAGGATGGAAACGAGGCGTTCGGGTGCCGTGGGAAGAACCTCCGTTTATTCACGTCCTTCAAGCTATATTGACACTGTATTACATACATACAGACTAGATACTATTCCTTTTCTGACCACTTTCTCTATACTTTCGTCTCTCTCTCCATAACTCCGCACTTCGCCTTGGCCATCACATTTCACACACACAGAGACTCCAAAACCCACAACCCCTTGCGGCTGCTACTCTTAAAGTGACAGGCCAAGCCTGCTGGATGATGATAAAACAACCTTTAACATCACTTCAGCATATAAACATTATAAAAGGAAAGCATGAAACAATAATGGCAACACATTCCCCACAATAATCCCCATTTCCCACAGTCCTTGAAGGCGTCTTCCTTGCTGTGGAAACAGCTTGAATCATGAGGCAATGTCCATAACAATATCCACGAAGCATACTGCATAGATCCTTTTTTTCAACGTTTCAAAGGTGTATAAACACACATACTGATGTACATAACATACTGTGATGTAGTTAATCAACCCGGGTTAAATTAAACACTGTGACTTTACTCTATATGATGTGGCTCTTAGGCATTACAATTGTCAAACAACAACAAGCAATCTTACCATCTGTTTGGTTTCTCTAACCAGTTACATCCTGCATCAAGTGTCAAAGCAGTAAACACATTACTCATTACCACAGGCAACTAAATGAAATAGAACCACCAACTGTGGATGTATAACAATATAATTAAATAACTTTAGCTTAAGAGCATAGAATTACTCTGGAACTCTTTTTTTTCTTTTACTGAGTTAGGAACTAACCTGCTGACACCCTGACTCAGGTTAAACTTTAACAAACCCTAGTGACTGACCCAGTCACCTAACATGTCAGGAGCTCTGCAGAGTCGTTGGGGTCTCTGTAGAGGGGTAGAAATCCGTAGGGGACCACTGGCCGGGGCCCTGGAAGGGCGCTGAGTCCGAGGAAGTCTGTCATGAAGCCCGCTGCTGCTCGGCGTAACTGGCGGTGAAGAACCTGGGTCCTGGAGGGTCTCCACAGCTAGATCCTCTGCGTCTGATGGGGGGTCCCACAGGTGGAGAGGCCCGATGACTGTGTCAGATGAGTTGAGGTCTGGCTGAGGGGGCGGCACCTCGACAGGCGCCCAGGCTTCTGTGTCTTTGAACACCCAGCTGTTGTCTAATTGGGTCCTGGAATAATAAGGCTTGAGCTTGTCATGGTGGACAACTTTGACTTTGGCTCTGGGGCTCTTTTTGAGTCTATAGATCAGGTCATCCAACATGCCTACAATGAAGTAAGGGCCCTCGTAGGATGGCAGAAACTTTCGTACCTTGTTTTTAACCCTTTTGGTGCCTTTAATCAGGTGCCAGACTGCATCTCCCACTTTGTGTTGGGTTTGACAAATGTTTTTGTCATACTGTTTTTTAGCTCGCTCAACAGATTTCCCAAGAGCTTCTCGTGCCAGCTGGTGAGACAGCTCCAGACGTTCTCTCAGTTTCATGACATATTGAGGGGGGGTGTTAGTGTCGATATTGTCATTGTCAGGTGGCAAACCAGCGACCAGGTCGACTGGCTCAGTGACTTCTTTTCCAAAAAGCATCATATTTGGTGTCAATCCGGTGGAGCTGTGTCGAGTTGCTCTATAAGCCATGAGTGCATAAGGCATCATGAGATCCCAGTCCCAGTGACATCTGTCTGCAGTGGTAGCCAGGATTTTCTGCAGAGTGGCATTAAAGCGCTCTACCTGTCCATCAGACTGTGGGTGAAATGGGGTAGTTCGAGTCTTGTCAATCCCCAGCAGCTCGCACATCCCCTGGAAAACAGCTGACTCGAAATTTGTGCCCTGGTCACTGTGCAAGCACTGGGGAGCTCCGTACCTACACACCCACTCAGAGGCGATCTTTTCTGCCACCGTGGATGCTTGCTGGTCTGGGATTGGATAGGCTTCTACCCACTTACTGAAGTAGTCTTGCACTACTAGTATGTAGCTATTGTGTCTCTCTGTTTCATTTAAAGGGCCCATCACATCAACTGCAATCCTCTCCATGGGGGCACCGACTCGCACCGTGCCCATAGCCGCTCGAGGAGTTTTCTTCGGGCGAGCTTTAGCAGCACAGCTGGGGCAGGTGCGGCACCAGAGTGTGACATCGTCTTTCATGTTATACCAGAAATATCTGGTTTGCAGGCGTGTGAGAGTTCTTTCTACTCCAAAATGGCCTCCCACAGGACCATCATGCATCTGCTCCATCACTGAACTGCGGTACATATGAGGCAGCACGATCTGGGGGTAAAACGTTGTTCCTTCAGTGCTATAATATTTCCTCATTAGCACTCCATCTTTCTGGTAAAGTCTATTCCACTGTGCCCAGTATGATTTGGTAGCGGGGCTGAAGTGTGCTATGTCTGCATATGGCAGCCGGCGTCTCCCTTCATCCATCCACTTTTTTACTGGTGCAATGTCAGGGTCAGATTCCTGAGCCATTCTCAGCTGTTCTTGAGTCCAACCAGAGAATAAGCTGGTGTTGGGAATATCACTCACCAAGTTGATGCTTGGATTTAGCAGGTCATAGCTGTTATTGTTGTCACTGCAGGCATCCTCTACCCCCACTGGAGGAAACTCCGGCTCAGCTACCCCCACTAGAGGATGCTCTGTGTGAGTACATATGGCAACTTCAGCTGTACTGTCTGTCAGGTCACACTGGACCCCCTTATGCTGGTGTCGCTCGCTGTCATGCTCTGGCACTGTGCAGGGGCACGACTCCCTGCAGGGCCTCCTGGAAAGTGCGTCTGCATTTTGGTGGTGTCTCCCCGGTCGATAAACCACCTGAAAATCATACTCTGCCAGCTTCTCTAGCCAGCGGGCCAGCTGTCCCTCTGGTTCTTTTAACCTGGTTAACCAGCGCAGGCTGCTGTGATCAGTCCGGAGAGTGAATGGTCTGCCAAGCAGGTATTGTCTGAAGTGACAGGCAAACTCCACGCCTGCCAGAAGTTCGCGTCTGGTGGTGCAATAGTTTTGTTCTGTGGTTGACAACCTCCTGCTTCCATAGGCTAGCACCCTCTCCTCACCCCCCTGGATTTGGGAGAGGACTGCTCCGATTCCCCAGTCACTAGCATCGGTGTCGAGAAGCATCTCGCCGCTGTCAAGGGGGTAGCCTAGGACAGGAGCTGTTGACAGTCGTCCTTTCAGCTCTGTGAATGCCTCCTGGCATTCCTCTGTCCAATTAAATCGTGCATACTTTTTGGTCAGCTCGTGAAGAGGTTTAGCTATTGTAGCAAAGTTTTCCACAAAGCGTCTGTAATATGATGCCAGGCCCACAAACTGACGTACCTCAGAGATGTTACGAGGCGTAGGCCACTCTGCCACTTTCTTCACCTTCTCTGGATCAGTAGACACACCCTGGGCTGAGACAATGTGGCCAAGGTAACCCACCTTCTCCCGGAAAAGGCAGCACTTTGACGGTTTCAGCTTCAGGTTAGCTCCTCGTAGCCTGGCGAACACTTCACTGAGCCGGCTTAGCATTTCGGAACCGTCCCGCCCCAGGACGATGATGTCATCGAGATACACCAAGCAGGTCTCCCACTGCAATCCCGCTAATACTCTGTCCATTAGCCTCTGAAACGTGGCCGGTGCATTGCAAAGTCCAAAGGGCATGACGTTCCATTCAAATAGCCCCTTGCGAGTGCAGAAAGCTGCGGCTTTGCGGGCCCTTGGTGTCAATTCCACCTGCCAGTAGCCTGAAGTCAAGTCTAGTGTACTGAAGTACCTGGCAGTGGACAGTGTGTCCAGAGTGTCCTGAATACGTGGCAGGGGATAGGCATCTTTAATAGTCCTTTCGTTAAGGGGTCTGTAATCCACACATAATCGCGGGCTTTGGTCTTTCTTCCTCACCATGACGATAGGTGCAGCCCAGCTGCTGTTGCTGGGACGAGCTACACCAGACTCCAGGCTCTGCTGTACCTGCAGATCTGCAGCAATCTGTTTGTCTCTGGCCATTCTGCGTGGCGGCTGCTTCACAGGCTGCCCAGGAGTAGTCTGTATGTCATGCTGCACTAAGCTGGTGCGGCCAAGGTCAGTGGGCCCGGTGGAGAACACATCACCGAACCTCCGTAGCACGTGAGCTAGCCCGGCTCTGTCCTCCTCAGACAGGTGAGCACAGCTCTCTGCATACATGTCCTGTAGATGACTGGGCACAGATATAACAGGAAAGTCATTGGGGTCTGATGTTACTGGGGACTTGGTCGGATGGAGATCCACTTCTCCCAACACCTCAGCTGGCTGAAGAACTCCGACCACCACCCCTCTCTTCAGAGTAACAGATGCAGGACCAGGATTGTAAATCCGCATGGGAATGTTGGAGGACTGCCGGGTGTGTACAACAACGCGAGCTGCCAGGACGTGCTGTCTCTCAATGAAGCCTTTAGTGGGGGTCAGCATCATATCTTTATTAACAGCAGAGCGAAGGCGGGCAGTACCAGGCACCACATACTCACACCCCGACTCTAATACTGTTGTGCGGGATACCCTGACGAGGTGCACTTCAGGCTGTCTGCTGGGTTTTGAGCGAGGCACTCTCTCCCCGAAGAGGGTGATTTCCCTGCGACCATAGTCCAAGTGAGCATGTGACTGCAGCAGAAAAGGGTGCCCCAGGATAACCTCTGTATTTTCAGCTGTGTCTGCCATAATAAAGTTCACATTGGTTACCTTGCTTCCAGCTTGAACTGGCAGGTTGACTTCCCCTCGGACAGCGATGCCCTCAGGACCGATGCCTTGTAACACTTGTACGATGGATGGCTGGATTTGAGGCCTCGATTCAACAGGAATGGCGTTGAAGTGGCGGAGGGGGAGTACATTCCTCCGAGCGCCAGAGTCGAGCAGAGCACACAGTTCATGTCCCTGTATCAGTATCCGGATACTCATGTCATCATCAGAGCCTTTATTGCATGTGACCACCGTACCTGAGTCAGGAGCTGGAGTGCTATTAGGTGCATGCTGTTTGTGTTTTCGGGAAGAGGGACAGTTCCTTTGTATGTGCCCCACACCAGAGCAGTTGTGGCAGATGACTTCTCTAGAGTTCATTTGTACAGGTTTAGCTCTGTTAGGCGACCACTGCTGGTTAAATCTCGGTGCTTTACTCTGGGTGCTAGTGGGCTCCGCAGCCCACTCGTCAGCCACCCCGAAAGCCTCCATACAGGCGGAAACATTAGCATTTTCGTGCACCATAGCTGCCCTGGGTCTCCGCTCTGCAGCATTGCGATAACCAGACTGCATTAGCTGTGTGACGGCTCTGGCAGCTCGTCTGGTGGCTTCATACCTGTGGGCTATCTCGTAGGCTCTAGCCAAGGTGCGCGGCTTATCCTCCAGTAGTCTTTGGATCACTTCTGCATCGGCAAGGGCGTTGGTGAAAATCTCCACACTGATGACGTCCTGCTCCGACTCATTACGGTCAGCATACACAATTGAAACTTTTTCATAGATGTCGTCTCTTAACAGGTGCAGGGCCTCTCCCGGTCCTCTGACTCTCTGTCTCAGTTCAATGCCTATGGCAGCAGCATGCTCTGAACACGGTCCGTAGGCCGCCTCAATCTCACTCACCATCCGCTGATAACTCCAGCGAGCAGATCTGGGGTTCTTGTGGATGATGGCAGCAGCGGGTCCAGTCAAGCTGAATCTGAGATGCACAGCCATAGTCCTCTCTGACCAGTGGTTAGCCTCAGCACATCCTTCAAAATGGAAGAGGAAGCCTCTCCATGAGCCAGCCCCATCAAACTGGCTTGGGCGTAATGTTGGTATTCTCTCTCTGTGTCCACGGTGTTCATCTTCATCACTTGTGTCCATATAGTCCTCTCTGTGTGCTGCACGAGCTGCAGAGCTGCGTGGTTCAGACCAAGCTCTCCTCATGTTAGGCTGATCACACTCACACTGGCCAGGTGCGGTCCCACAGTGCACAGCTGAGCATGTGTGAGCTTGTACTTTACAAGGCAGTGTGGCAGGCTGCTGCATACAGGGTGTTAATGGTGACACTGGCGGCTGAAGGCACTGTGAATGAGCTGAGTAACTTGGGATGGTTGGCATAGAGTGGCTATAGTCCATGGAGGTGAAAGGATGAGCTGGTTTAGCTGAAGTTGATGCCATGCTCATTAAACGGTCACATTTTGGTGGAAAGGAGGTTAGAAACTCACTATTTGGCTGTACTTGCTCCTTTGTCGGCATGATGAAAGGGTTAGTTGGCGCCAGTGATGGTTCCGGCGGCGTGGCGTAGCTTGCGGCTCTGGTTAGCGTTAGCTCCATGCTAGTCAGAAAGGGGTTGGTGCAGTCCCCATATCCAGTATCATCCATAATTGTCTGGTCAAACATGTCCACCTTACTTCGACCAGCCTCATCAATATTCACACAGAATGGATTAGAGCTTTTCCGTGGGCTTTTTCCGTTAGCTGCATCAGCTTGTCTCAGTCTGTGATTAGCATTAGCGTTAGCTCCGAACGCTGCCATTAAATCCATTCCACTCTTCTCCCCCGTAGAAAAAAAAAAATCTCGGACGAGCCCCCAATGTTACCTTTTTACTATCAACGGTATCTCGGCACCGAAACCGTAGTTTCGAATACACACCGGTGGTTTCTGACTTGGCTCGTTGTCAGCCGGTAACCAGCTGCCCAGACATTTCGAGGGGAAAGAGGATGGAAACGAGGCGTTCGGGTGCCGTGGGAAGAACCTCCGTTTATTCACGTCCTTCAAGCTATATTGACACTGTATTACATACATACAGACTAGATACTATTCCTTTTCTGACCACTTTCTCTATACTTTCGTCTCTCTCTCCATAACTCCGCACTTCGCCTTGGCCATCACATTTCACACACACAGAGACAAAACCCACAACCCCTTGCGGCTGCTACTCTTAAAGTGACAGGCCAAGCCTGTAACACTTGTAAGCTCTTCTGCACGGCCAGCACCTGGGAGAGGAAGCTGCAGACTTTCTCTCCTGACTGAACAATATCCTGCTTGTAACATTACCGCGCTTTTTATTAATTAAAGTACCAATTTTGAACCTTCTCACAGACTCCATTTAGTCTCCTTTTTTAAGCTTCTTACCTGGACGCGAGAATAACGAACACAGCATAACAATAGAGAGGCTCTGTACCCTCCTCCAGGGTACTTCATTGTGGGGGATGGTGGCTACCCCTGCATTGTACACCCTATAATGATTGTAACCCCGTATCGGGAGCCACTACAGGGGAGATTACAGAGCCGATTCAACGGCTGCCATGCCAAAGCACGCAGCAGAATCCAGCGCACTTTCGGGAAACTGAAGGTGCGATGGAGGTGCCTCCTGACGAAGGCCCTGGAGGTGAACAATAACTTTGTCCCTGCTGTGGTCACTGCCTTACTGCAGGAGACATTCTTGAAGTGTTCTTGAAGTGTGGGAGGAGGAGGAGGAGGAGAGGTCTCCACCTCGTCCTGTGAGGGGGTGCAAGGTGGACAGGGCCGGAGAGACAGACTGGCAGACCACATCTCGGCTCCTGACCACAACCTGCTGCACGATCACGATTTCTGCTGAGAGGATGTTTTGTTATGGCCAGTTTTTTTGTTACCCATTAGTTTTGTTGACAGGTTAAAAATGCATTTACTGGCCAGATGCATTACTCTGTTCTTTTGTTTGTGCCATTTATAAGCCTTGTTTCCAATGTCACCTTGCTCACGTTTATTTAGAGCAAAGGACTTTACAGACACATGTCTTTATTACAAATTGTATGCGATGTGAAATAGGCCATCACAGAATTTCGTCTGAAAGTGTTACGTTTAGTGTTGAAATGGAGTCATGTTCAGTGAAAAAATATTGCTTTGACTGAACTTAAAAAGAAAGAAGGTACATGTGTTAGTAATTGTACTTATTGGGCTTGAGCTGCAGTAACGTGACTCTTTTTATTAATATAACATCCCTGATATTGTCACAATCATTACATTTATATTCAGCTTTGCATAAGATAAAGATCTCCTTCTATCTTTTCAGTAAACATTTGTTGCTTTTTGTTCTGTATTTCGAACTGTAAAGAAAGCTACATGCTTGATTTAACGACAAACTTAAATGTTTATTACAAACTTAAATATTTGTATACTTCACACAAAACAATAAAACAAATCCAAAACAACGGAAACTATTCTTCGTGCACTAATTCCTCAAATAGTTCGAGGAACCTTTTAGAGGTGTCCTCGCTGGCTGCCTGCTGCCGGTTGAAGCGGTCCTCCTCCTTGGCCGCCTCCGCCTCCAGGAACTGCAACAGCTGTGGTTTGCATTTTTTTTTCCGGTGAGGGGGAGCGGCAGAGGTGGATGGCTCAACATCCTCCTGCTTGTCCGAGCCAGACTTGGCGGCCTCCTCATCCTCCCCTGTGGCCTGGCTCTGGACAGCCTCAGTGGATGTTGAGCCACTGCCAGAAGCCACAGCAGCCGTGGCCGAGTCCATCAGGGTGGGAGGGTCAATGGATGGCCTCCCACCGATGGCCTCGTGCATGGCCGTAAAATATGGCCATGTGGCTGCTGTGGCCTCTCCCCTGTCGGTCCCTGTCCCGGTTGGGGGGCATCTCAACTCCTACAAAAACACAAACAAGAAGTAAAGTTATACATCAGCATGCTGAGCAGACACAACCATGGTTTCACAGACACACAAGAGTAAACGAAAAAATGACAACATAATTATTACCTTGTATTTTCTTTTTAAATTGTCCTACATTTTCCCGATCTGTGTGGGGGTTAACCGCACAGCCCAAGGGCCTTTAGAATTTCCCTGAGTGATACAAGATGGCAGTGGCGGCTGCTGGAAAATATTTTTGGTGGGGCTATGGAAATGGCTGTGACCAAACCATACTAGGGCGGTCCGGGGGGATCCTCCCCCGGAAGAATTTTTTGAGAAATCACCCCTTAAATTATGACTTCTGGTGATGTTAGAGGGGGGGGGGGACACAAATTGAGGCTTAAAAATATGAGATAATCCATAATCTTCAGTGTGGTTAGCTATGAATCTTCCAAAACTGTGCAACAGCACAGTCGGCCCACACAAACTGCAGAACACTGGTGCTTTGGGAACACTCACATGATTTAATTCCCATTTAAAATCAGGAGACTAAATACGAACATTATGTGTGTGCGTGTGTGTGTGTGTGTGTGTGTGTGTGAGTGAGTGAGTGTGTGAGTGAGTGAGTGTGTGTGTGTGTGTGTGTGTGTGCGCGTGTGTGTGTGTGTGTGTGTGTGTGTGTGTGTGTGTGTGTGTGTGTGTGTGTGTGTGTGTGTGTGTGTGTGTGTGTGTGTGTGTGTGTGTGTGTGTGTGTGTGTGTGTGTGTGTGTGTGTGTGTGTCATACTTGCCAACCCTCCCGATTTTCGCGGGAGACTCCCGATTTCATTGCCCTCTCCCGGTTTCCTCCCGGGGTCATATTTCTCCCGATTTCTGACAAAATCAGATTTACTCACGACTGTTTCCACTCGGACTTTAATACAGCTACACCATTGTTTGGTTTCCATGGTAGCGCGTCTCTTTAGCAGCGCGCGCAACTCAAAGTTTGAGAGGGTGAGGAAGATGAAAACTGAACAAGAATCGACAACTCCACCCTCTGCTCACTCATTTCCTGTAAAACACAGGTCCAGCCCACACATATGCTCCATGGCGCTATACAGGCATTGCCCTTACAACTACAATAAGCATGTAAATGTGAATCTACAGCTCCGGCGATCCACTAGCACCGGAGTCTCCACCTACAGACGCAGCCATCCTCGACAACTACTGTAGCGTCACCTTGGATACGGGTCCAAACAACTCATAGACACACAGGCCAGGGCGCTGACAGGGCGCCCTTTGAGCATCAGATCTGACAACGCTGATTGGCTGAAATTATGTTTCGGCGGCATAGTATACAGATAGCAACAGTCAGCTTGTTGGCTGCTGCTGCTCTGGCTGAGGGCTCCTTTCTACCGCCCGGACCGCTGCGGCCAGGCAGGAAACATGTGACTTATCAGTAACTTTAGACATCGTAAAACCATTTTTAAAAAGATTTTATTGTAGATTATACATTTTACTGACTTTTACCAACTTTATAATATTTACAAATAAAAATTTAAAATATATTTTATTTTTATATATATATATTTTTTTTTAATGACAATCAAACATGTGGGAAGAGGGGGGCGGCACCCCTAGCGCCCCTATGGGCCGGCTGCCACTGCAAGAGAGGTTTAAAGCTGGTCAGCAATTAATAAGGTCTGCTGCAGCAACAGGTGTCATCTAACAAAGCAATTGATATGTAAACTCACAGGTTCAGCAGGCAATATTAAAATACCAATTGTAACCACCAGTATGTAAATGCTAAGGATCATATGTTCCCAACCAGGAAAATGTCACTCACTCCCAGGCTTTCTTTGCAGTGTGCCTTCGGCCTGTAAAAAGCTGGTCATTCTCTGACCTCACTTTAATGAGGGTCAGAGTGTGTTCCTCTGTCCCTGTGAAAAGTAAAAAGGTGTAGCTTAAATATTTTTCGAAGATTTAGAGACTCTGTAATGAGCGATTCTAGTGTATATAACAACATAGCCCAGACCAAATGATAGTGCTGAATGCTAAACAAAGTTCGTGTTGATTTAATACTCTTAACAATAAATGAACGTTTGCACTTTTAAACATCATGGCACGCCAGGATTGGGTGTAGTTAAAATGTGGATACAAACATAACGAATATCAGGTGAAATGTCAATAAGGAATGCAGTTTAATGCGCATTTCACTTCTTCATTATCAACACTTACATGTGTGCTTTGCTCCCGCCATGGTTTTTAAATGATTCCAGTGGTGTGTCACGCCTCTTTTGTACTCCACCGTTCCCGGAAATGCATCCGCGGAGGAGCCGTGGAGGACCCATCAGTGTCTCCTCGGTTAGAGCTCCTCCAGAGAGCCTCCTCGATGCTCGATCCTCGGTCCTCGAAGTGCATTTAGAGAAATGAGATGTCCTTCAAAATGGCGCGCTGAAATGTATTTCCGGGTCACTACCGGAGGACCGAGGAGTCGAGGAGTCGAGGAGGGGAAATTTGAGTATTGAGAAACCTATCTGGTGAACACAGACATATTTGTAGCAGGGTTTCCGTTAGCCGGTAATTACCGGTTTTTAGCTGGTAAAATTTATAAAAAACCGGTAAATTCAAAACCTGACGGTCAAATTGTCTGGTAATAATTAGGGAGGCTCCGATCGATCGGCCGCCGGTCATTATCGGCCGATATTCACTCTTAATAGTTTGATCGGTGCTCTCTATAAAGGCCGATCAGGAGAGCTGGATCTGATCGATATGGACATAAACGCGAGTGAAGTGTAACCGGACGCGAGAGAGAGATCAGATCAGCTGCTGAGTCTGACCGAGACACGCAGCTCTGCATAATCACCTGAAGTCCCGCCCTCTGTTTCGCGGGCTGCAGGAGCTGCATGAGAAACTGACGTGCTGTCAGGAGAGAGAGGGAGGGTAAAAGAGAGGCTCCGTTTCTCCCGTGTTATTATTCAAAGTTGATGTAAACTTCTGAATAATGTACGTTATCTACTACAAGTAGTTTGTTTGAATGTAATAATTATGTTGTTTGTTGTTTGTGGAATCAAATCTGAATTTTTTCGATCTGTTACGATTATAAACTGAAGCAATATAAAAATGAGCCCCGTGAACTGAGTTTTAAACATCAGCATATCTGCTCATAGTCCGGTAAATTACCTGCTTACGGAAACTCTGCTACACAACTCTTATTATTATTATTGAAATCAGACCGGTAAGTTTCAAATTTGTCCGGTAAAATAAATTCTGCCCGGACATTTGACCGGCGAGAAAAAATCCTAGCGGAAACCCTGATTTGTAGTGTCATTGTCAGCAGGCCTGGTTGAGACCAACGTAAGCCGTGCTTGTGAAAATAAACCCCCTTATTCTTTTGAATGGAGCCACCTGAATGTGGGGTGCTAACACGGAACGCAGGACAACATTTGAACCAGGCTTCCTGCTGATATGCAGCGTGACTTTTTCCACGCCCTGGGGGACATGCCCACCCATTCAGGATGTTAGCCCTCCCAGGAGAAATCTGTAATTGTTAATGTGTAGGCCATGGAGGTATATCAATAGAACATGTAAGGACCAATCTTTAGTCCATGAACCCATTTTTCAATAAAGGAAATTATCCAAATGATTGTTGATTAATTTCCACTTGATTGACTTATTGATTAATCTACTTAAAATGACGACTTTATTCAAAACTACAAGGTCACTAATTAATTTGGGACATTGACATAATGTAACCTGTCTTTTTTGCCATAGATCACCCTGAAGATTAGCTTGTTTTATGAGGACTCGAAATGTTGACCTATCTAGATTTTCCGCCAATGGCGGTTTCAGATTAGCATAATGAAAAACAGTAAGTTATCTAAATGATCTCAGTGGGGGGAAATGGTCCACTTAAGGGCTTCTTCTTGAGACTGCTTTAAAGACACAAAATACATGTATCTATACAATAAGGCTGCGGCCACACGAGGACGAAAACGGCTAAACGCATAGGATTAACGCAAACGCAATCGCAAACAAGCTTCCGTCCACACGCAATAGTTATCCGGATAGTGTCTGTCCACACGAGACCGCTCCGTTTAGCTCCGACCGCTGGAGAAGCTGCAGTACATATGCCGAGCCTGTACGTGGCGCTGTAACTTCCTCCACAAAAGCAGCGAAGAAGCATGGTTGTCATGGTTGCCCTTCTGTTTATTCTCCGCGGTGGGGGCCGAGGGAACCGGGCAGAGTTTTTCGCCAGTCAACGTGTATTAAAGTTTAAATCTTCCGGACAAAATTATAAAAGTGCCGGTCAAAGGTCTTCTTTGTTATTTATTGAGCTTTAAAACAAATGAATAACGACTCTATATAATATAATAATAAAATACACGGAGCCTCTCTTTTTCCTCCCTCTCTTCGGACAGCGCCAGTGTCCGTCTCATGCAGCAGCTGATCCAGTAATCAGTGACCCGGCCGACAGTAAAAATAAACATATTTATAACTAGTTTAGGGAGTTTGAGAGGTAATTAAAATAGCTAAGGGTGATGATCTGACTTGAAGTGTGTGTTTTGCTGCAGCGGGAGGAGCTGCAGGTGAGCAGAGCATTGCGGTCAACTCAGCCGTCTCTCGCATTTGCTTGGTCAAATGAGCAGCGCTTCATTTTTGAGTACGCGATTAATAGTGTATTTACGGTAATCGCTGAGAAGTGGCGCTGACGCTAGTACAAGTGTTTATGCTATATTTGATCAATCAATCAATGATATTTGATGAGGGATAAAATGATTTTTAGCCATAAGTTCTTAATAAAATTGGTACTGTTGGACTCAGTACATGTTAGACTACTACCAAAAATACAATCAAGTACTTTTACTGTGTACTATTTGAGTAATACTCTGTCAAACTCCCCTCCAGAGTACAATAATGCATGTTTTCTGCCCTTTTTGATGAGAGATACAATCATTTTTTGCAATGAGTTCTTAATAAAATTGGTTATGCTGAATTCTGTACTACTTGGACTACTACCACGAGTACAATCAAGCACTTTTACTGTGTACTTTTTGAGTAATACGTGTTTAAACTCCTGTCCTGAGTACACAAAAGAATGTATTCTGCCATCTTTGATTTGAGATAAAATGATTTTGTGCAATAAGTTCTTAATGAAATTGGTACTGTTGGATTCAGTACTACTTGGACTACTACCAAAAGTACAATCAAGTACTTTTACTGTGTACTTTTTGAGTAATCCTTTGTCAAACTCCCCTCCAGAGTACAATAATGCATGTTTTCTGCCATCTTTGATGAGAGATAAAATGATTTTGTGCAATAAGTTCTTAATGAAATTGGTACTGTTGGATTCAGTACTACTTGGACTACTACCAAAAGTACAATCAAGTACTTTTACTGTGTACTTTTTGAGTAATCCTTTGTCAAACTCCCCTCCAGAGTACAATAATGCATGTTTTCTGCCATCTTTGATGAGAGATAAAATGATTTTGTGCAATAAGTTCTTAATGCAATTGGTACTGTTGGATTCAGTACTACTTGGACTACTATCAAAAGTACAATCAAGTACTTTTACTGTGTACTTTTTGAGTAATCCCCTGTCAAACTCCCCTCCAGAGTACAATAATGCATGTTTTCTGCCATCTTTGATGAGAGATAAAATCATTTCGTGCAATAAGTTCTTAATGAAATTGGTTCTGTTGGATTCAGTACTACTTGGACTACTACCAAAAGTACAATCAAGTACTTTTACTGTGTACTTTTTGAGTAATCCCCTGTCAAACTCCCCTCCAGAGTACAATAATGCATGTTTTCTGCCATCTTTGATTTGAGATAAAATGATTTTGTGCTATGAGTTCTTAATGAAATTGGTACTGTTGGATTCAGTACTAATTGGACTACTACCAAAAGTACAATCAAGTACTTTTACTGTGTACTCCCCTCCAGAGTACAATAATGCATGTTTTCTGCCATCTTTGATTTGAGATAAAATGATTTCGTGCAATAAGTTCTTAATGAAATTGGTACTGTTGGATTCAGTACTACTTGGACTACTACCAAAAGTACAATCAAGTACTTTTATTGTGTACTTTTTGAGTAATCCTTTGTCAAACTCCCCTCCAGAGTACAATAATGCATGTTAAGATAAGTACTTTTACTGTGTACTTTTTGAGCAACCCTGTCTCCTAAAAATTACGTTCCCACAGAACTAAACTGCATTCTCAATTACGTTTAGCTAGAAACGTATTTTCTCCCACGTTACGTTAGTTATGAACGTATCTCAAATACGTTTATTTTCTACATATCTTCTAGAAGCATATTTTCTTCCACGTTACGTTAGTTATGAATGTAACTTAAATACGTTTATTTTCTACATATCTTTGCCATTTATTGTCTTGCTTATAATAATGATAATTAGTTATTTATAAATATCATTTTAGAGCACACCTTTGAAATCGACAATCGGGCTCGATATATGGTTAAATTAAAATCAGTAGGCGAGGCTGTAATTTCGCCAGCTGTTACTCTCATGTGCGAGGCAGAACATAATAGTTTTAACATGCCAAAAAGCTGCTGTGTCGTTTATTGCACCTCAAACATTAAAACAAATCCAGAGTTACGTGTTTCTGTACTTCCTCTAAAGAAAGGACAGTAACAGAAGAGCTCTGTGACTTCAGGCTTGATCGCCGTTCAAATGACAGCGCTGGTTTCCCCAAAAGTGGGCGGGGCTGTAAAGTGAAGTAGATTTACTCTCATCTATTATTCAAAACCATTCTATTTATTCTAACGTAAATTACATGCCAGTGTTTTATCTTTTATTTATTTGTTTTTATTTTAAATCGTATAATGTCGGACTTTTTTTCCGTCTGTGAGGAAAAGAAATGGGGCTCAGAGCCTCAAAATACTGAAATCTGTATTTTTTTAAATCTTTTCCTTCTAATTTATTATTCTTTTCTAAATAACACACTGTTATTTACTCAACAATAACACACAATTATCCTTGTTTTTATTTATTCATTTAATTCTATAATCTTGGGCTTTTTAGCCGTAAATAAAGTCACCGGAAACAGACGGGACATTTTGAGCGATACACACCACAAACCCACTAAACTGATTACCCAAGATCCTCAGCTTGAAGCTTGTTGATTGGATGTTTTAGCCGCAATGCACGCTGGGATATGGTGTTGATATGATATGGAGATATGATATCCGACAACGAAAAATAAAATAATACCTAATTCAGAGTGTGCTTGCTTTTCTCTTTGGAAGTCATCACATAACGGCATTGTAATACACGGTTCGGCTGCATTACATATTACACATCTGCCGTAATTCTTTATTTATAGAGAGAGACAAACAGGAGAACTGCTGCCAAAACTGAATACTTGACGTGGATCATAAATATATCAACAATTAAACAACATCTTCAATTTCTTTTCACAAAATACGTCTCCTTGCAGTATCAATAGTAATTCGGCTGACTTTTATATTTGATCCAATTGGTATATAGGTTATATTTACACCACAACGGTGCACAGCTGATAGAACAGGACTTGTAGTTTTTAAAGATATTACTGATTTTCTTTGAATGTAAGAATCTAAATACTGAGTTGAGAGAATAGTCAGGGGATTTGGGTGATGGGAGACACATCTATGGAATCACAATTTCAATAGCTTACTATTAAATGACGGATAGCCTATGCCTTTCTGTCTGTGATGTTTTACAAATCAGATATTAATGTGTAGAAGTAAAACAAGAGAAATAGTATAGCAATATCCTGTAAAATTATGTAAAAACATGAATAAAACTACACATCTTCAGATGTTATACATAAGTGTCTACACTAATAATACAAAGTTATTATTAGTATGCTGTGTGTACCTTGTGTGCACCGCCTAGTGGTTAAATCATGTTATTGAATTATTTTTGTTGAATAATCTTATTTGATCAAAACAATATTAAGAGTACATACTTTCATAGGGGGAAAGTAGAAGGTCAATGATAGAAATATAGAATATAAAAAGTCAAGAAGATACTAAGTGATCTCTACAATAAAACAGTTTAGTGCTGGATGTACAAAGATATTAATAGGAGGATGTGCAAAACAGAAAAACGAATTAACCTTTATTAACACATTAAAAATACTTTAGGTTAAGGTCTTCTTTTAAACAAGAAAAAAGCTCTGGGGGTATCTATCTACAGATGAATATTAAGCCTGACAAAGTACTTAACGTCTAACATATTGCTTTCCTGCAATGTTAACTATGTTGAAACACTTATTTTAAATGATATTATACACATTAATTATACTCTTATGTATGTAGATAGAATAAGAAATGTGCAGAATATGACAGTTTAATGGTGGAGGTATACAGTACACACATATTGATAGATGTCTGTTGAGGAACCTGCGACCCAAGTTGTGTATAAGATCAATACACCTTAGAAAACCTTGAAATCTTGAAAGGGATATGCAAAATAGCCATTATACAGTTTTTAATTAACTATTAGTAGAGAATAACGAGTAATGAATATACTTTATAAAGATCTGCAGATAAATGTTTAGTCTTCTCAAGCACCAACTATCAAATATCTCTCCTGATTGTTGGCACTTGACAATCACCTTCCTGAATTGTATTTAGGTGTAACTAAAGTCTGCTTTAAGGGTTGTTTATATTCCACATCATTAATCAGAATCTGCAAAGTAACTAAACTAAATGTAGTGGAGTAAAAATACCAGGTTAACCTCTGAATTGTAGTGGAGTAGAATAACAAAGTAACAATGAGCTGTCGTGTGGGTATATATTAATGCTGCCCATTATGGATACAAGCGATTTTCACCCATTTAGTAATTACATGTTTTAAATGTGTACACACCAATGTGTTTCCTATCGCCTAAACCTGTACACAGTTTAATACTGTCAACTTCTACATTTGGGAAAAACGTCTTTTAAAACTACAATTCCCAGTAGAGACGTGCCATAGAGAACATGTTGCGAAACACAATAGCCAGCATGTGTAGTTCTGGTGGGGCGTTCGAGTCCAGTTTTGAATAGTCTGCCGTGGTTTCGTTCCATTTCAAAGAGCTTGACGCTCGGCGTAACCTCGGCGCAACATCACGGGGTTTGTCAACGGGACTGTAGTCCCAAACGATAGCTGGGGATTATGGGTAGTGTAGTGTCTTGGGCCATCCTAAATCTCGAAATGTCCCGTCTGTTTCTGGTGACTTTATTTACGGCTAAAAAGCATGCTAAATGCCCAAGATTATAGAATTAAACGAATAAATAAAAACAAGGATAATTGTGTGCTATTGTTGAGTAAATAACAGTGTGTTATTTAGAAAAGAATAACAAATTAGAAGGAAGAGATTTAAAAAAATACAGATTTCAGTATTTTGAATCTCTAAACCCATTTCTTTTCCTCAAAGACGACAAAACAAGTCCGACATTATACGATTTAAAATAAAAACAAATAAATAAAAGATAAAACACTGGCATGTAATACGTTAGAATAAATAGAATGGTTTTGAATAATAGATGACAGTAAAATCTACTTCACTTTACAGCCCCGCCCACTTTTGGGGAAACCAACGCTGTCATTTGAACGGCGATCAAGCCTGAAGCCACAGAGCTCTTCTGTTACTGTCCTTTCTTCTTAGAGGAAGTACAGAAACACGTAACTCTGGATTTGTTTTAATGTTTGAGGTGCAATGAACGACACAGCAGCTTTTTGGCATGTTAAAACTATTATGTTCTGCCTCGCACATGAGAGTAACAGCTGGCGAAATTACAGCCTCGCCTACTGATTTTAATTTAACCATATATCGAGCCCGATTGTCGATTTCAAAGGTGTGCTCTAAAATGATATTTATAAATGACTATTATCATCATTATAAGCAAGACAATAAATGGCAAGATATGTAGAAAATAAACGTATTTCAGATACGTTCATAAGGAACGTAACCTGGGAGAAAACATGTTTCTAGAAGATATGTAGAAAATAAACGTATTTGAGATACGTTCATAAAAAACGTAACGTGGGAGTAAATACGTTTCTAGCTAAACGTAATTGAGAATGCAGTTTAGTTCTGTGGGAACGTAATTTTTAGGAGACAGGGTTGTTTTGAGTAATCCTTTGTCAAACTCCCCTCCAGAGTACAATAATGCATGTTTTCTGCCATCTTTGATGAGAGATTAAATCATTTCGTGCAATAAGTTCTTAATGAAATTGGTACTGTTGGATTCAGTACTAATTGGACTACTACCACGAGTACAATCAAGCACTTTTACGGTGTACTTTTTGAGTAATACGTGTTTAAACTCCTGTCCTGAGTACACAAAATAATGTATTCTGCCATCTTTGATTTGAGATAAAATGATTTTGTGCAATAAGTTCTTAATGAAATTGGTACTGTTGGATTCAGTACTACTTGGACTACTACCAAAAGTACAATCAAGTACTTTTACTGTGTACTTTTTGAGTAATCCTTTGTCAAACTCCCCTCCAGAGTACAATAATGCATGTTTTCTGCCATCTTTGATTTGAGATAAAATGATTTTGTGCTATAAGTTCTTAATGTAGTTGGTACTGTTGGATTCAGTACTACTTGGACTAGTAGCAAAAGTACAATCACGTACTTTTACTGTGTACTTTTTGAGTAATCCTTTGTCAAACTCCCCTCCAGAGTACAATAATGCATGTTTTCTGCCATCTTTGATGAGAGATAAAATCATTTCGTGCAATAAGTTCTTAATGAAATTGGTTCTGTTGGATTCAGTACTACTTGGACTACTACCAAAAGTACAATCAAGTACTTTTACTGTGTACTTTTTGAGTAATCCCCTGTCAAACTCCCCTCCAGAGTACAATAATGCATGTTTTCTGCCATCTTTGATTTGAGATAAAATGATTTTGTGCTATAAGTTCTTAATGTAATTGGTACTGTTGGATGCAGTACTACTTGGACTAGTAGCACAAGTACAATCAAGTACTTTTACTGTGTACTTTTTGAGTAATCCTTTGTCAAACTCCCCTCCAGAGTACAATAATGCATGTTTTCTGCCATCTTTGATGAGAGATCAAATCATTTCGTGCAATAAGTTCTTAATGAAATTGGTACTGTTGGATTCAGTACTAATTGGACTACTACCAAAAGTACAATCAAGTACTTTTACTGTGTACTTTTTGAGTAATCCCCTGTCAAACTCCCCTCCAGAGTACAATAATGCATGTTTTCTGCCATCTTTGATTTGAGATAAAATGATTTTGTGCAATAAGTTCTTAATGAAATTGGTACTGTTGGATTCAGTACTACTTGGACTACTACCAAAAGTACAATCACGTACTTTTACTGTGTACTTTTTGAGTAATCCTTTGTCAAACTCCCCTCCAGAGTACATAATGCATGTTTTCTGCCATCTTTGATTGAGATAAAATGATTTGTGCTATAGTTCTTAACGAAATTGGTACTGTTGGATGCAGTACTACTTGGACTAGTACACAAGTACAATCAAGTACTTTTACTGTGTACTTTTTGAGTAATCCTTTGTCAAACTCCCCTCCAGAGTACAATAATGCATGTTTTCTGCCATCTTTGATGAGAGATTAAATCATTTCGTGCAATAAGTTCTTAATGAAATTGGTACTGTTGGATTCAGTACTAATTGGACTACTACCAAAAGTACAATCAAGTACTTTTACTGTGTACTTTTGAGTAATCCCCTGTCAAACTCCCCTCCAGAGTACAATAATGCATGTTTTCTGCCATCTTTGATTTGAGATAAAATGATTTTGTGCAATAAGTTCTTAATGAAATTGGTACTGTTGGATTCAGTACTACTTGGACTACTACCAAAAGTACAATCAAGTACTTTTACTGTGTACTTTTTGAGTAATCCCTTGTCAAACTCCCCTCCAGAGTACAATAATGCATGTTTTCTGCCATCTTTGATGAGAGATAAAATGATTTTGTGCTATAAGTTCTTAATGAATTTACTGTTGACAGTACTACTATACAAATACATCAAGTACTTTTACTGTGTACTTAGTAATCTGTCAAACTCCCTCCAGAGTACAATAATGCTTTTCTGCCTTTTGATGAGAGATAAAATGATTTTGTGCAATAAGTTCTTAATGAAATTGGTACTGTTGGATTCAGTACTACTTGGACTACTACCAAAAGTACAATCAAGTACTTTTACTGTGTACTTTTTGAGTAATCCCCTGTCAAACTCCCCTCCAGAGTACAATAATGCATGTTTTCTGCCATCTTTGATGAGAGATAAAATGATTTTGTGCAATAAGTTCTTAATGAAATTGGTACTGTTGGATTCAGTACTACTTGGACTAGTACCAAAGTACAATCAAGTACTTTTACTGTGTACTTTTTGAGTAATCCTTTGTCAAACTCCCCTCCAGAGTACAATAATGCATGTTTTCTGCCATCTTTGATGAGAGATTAAATCATTTCGTGCAATAAGTTCTTAATGAAATTGGTACTGTTGGATTCAGTACTAATTGGACTACTACCACGAGTACAATCAAGCACTTTTACTGTGTACTTTTTGAGTAATACGTGTTTAAACTCCTGTCCTGAGTACACAACAGAATGTATTCTGCCATCTTTGATTTGAGATAAAATAATTTTGTGCAAAAAGTTCTTAATGGAATTGGTACTGTTGGATTCAGTACTACTTGGACTACTACCAAAAGTACAATCAAGTACTTTTACTGTGTACATTTTGAGTAATCCTTTGTCAAACTCCCCTCCAGAGTACAATAATGCATGTTTTCTGCCATCTTTGATGAGATAAAATAATTGTGTGCAATAATTTCTTAATGAAATTGGTACTGTTGGATTCAGTACTAATTGGACTACTACCAAAAGTACAATCAAGTACTTTTACTGTGTACTTTTTGAGTAATCCCCTGTCAAACTCCCCTCCAGAGTACAATAATGCATGTTTTCTGCCATCTTTGATTTGAGATAAAATAATTTCGTGCAATAAGTTCTTAATAAAATTGGTACTGTTGGATTCAGTACTACTTGGACTACTACCAAAAGTACAATCAAGTACTTTTACTGTGTACTTTTTGAGTAATCCCCTGTCAAACTCCCCTCCAGAGTACAATAATGCATGTTTTCTGCCATCTTTGATGAGAGATAAAATGATTTTGTGCTATAAGTTCTTAATGAAATTGGTACTGTTGGATTCAGTACTACTTGGACTACTACCAAAAGTACAATCAAGTACTTTTACTGTGTACTTTTTGAGTAATCCCCTGTCAAACTCCCCTCCAGAGTACAATAATGCATGTTTTCTGCCATCTTTGATTTGAGATAAAATGATTTTGTGCTATAAGTTCTTAATGTAATTGGTACTGTTGGATTCAGTACTACTTGGACTAGTAGCAAAAGTACAATCAAGTACTTTTACTGTGTACTTTTTGAGTAATCCCCTGTCAAACTCCCCTCCAGAGTACAATAATGCATGTTTTCTGCCATCTTTGATTTGAGATAAAATGATTTCGTGCAATAAGTTCTTAATGAAATTGGTACTGTTGGATTCAGTACTACTTGGACTACTACCAAAAGTACAATCAAGTACTTTTACTGTGTACTTTTTGAGTAATCCCCTGTCAAACTCCCCTCCAGAGTACAATAATGCATGTTTTCTGCCATCTTTGATGAGAGATAAAATGATTTTGTGCAATACGTTCTTAATGAAATTGGTACTGTTGGATTCAGTACTACTTGGACTACTACCAAAAGTACAATCAAGTACTTTTACTGTGTACTTTTTGAGTAATCCCCTGTCAAACTCCCCTCCAGAGTACAATAATGCATGTTTTCTGCCATCTTTGAACTTATAGCACGAAATAATTTTATCTCTCATCAAAGATGGCAGAAAACATGCATTATTGTACTCTGGAGGGGAGTTTGACAGGGGATTACTAAATAAGTACACAGTAAAAGTACTTGATTGTACTTGTCCAAGTAGTACCTAATCCAACAGTATCAATTTCATTAAGAACGTATAGCACAAAATCATTTTATCTCAAATCAAAGATGGCAGAAAACATGCATTATTGTACTCTGGAGGGGAGTTTGACAGGGGATTACTCAAAAAGTACACAGTAAAAGTACTTGATTGTACTTTTGGTAGTAGTCCAATTACTACTGAATCCAACAGTACCAATTTCATTAAGAACTTATTGCACGAAATCATTTTATCTCTCATCAAAGATGGCAGAAAACATGCATTATTGTACTCTGGAGGGGAGTTTGACAGGGGATTACTCAAAAAGTACACAGTAAAAGTACTTGATTGTACTTTTGGTAGTAGTCCAAGTAGTACTGAATCCAACAGTACCAATTTCATTAAGAACTTATTGCACGAAATGATTTAATCTCTCATCAAAGATGGCAGAAAACATGCATTATTGTACTCTGGAGGGGAGTTTGACAAAGGATTACTCAAAAAGTACACAGTAAAAGTACTTGATTGTACTTTTGCTACTAGTCCAAGTAGTACTGAATCCAACAGTACCAATTTCATTAAGAACTTATAGCACAAAATCATTTTATCTCAAATCAAAGATGGCAGAAAACATGCATTATTGTACTCTGGAGGGGAGTTTGACAGGGGATTACTCAAAAAGTACACAGTAAAAGTACTTGATTGTACTTTTGGTAGTAGTCCAAGTAGTACTGAATCCAACAGTACCAATTTAATTAAGAACTTATTGCACAAAATCATTTTATCTCTCATCAAAGATGGCAGAAAACATGCATTATTGTACTCTGGAGGGGAGTTTGACAGGGGATTACTCAAAAAGTACACAGTAAAAGTACTTGATTGTACTTTTGGTAGTAGTCCAAGTAGTACTGAATCCAACAGTACCAATGTCATTAAGAACTTATTGCACGAAATCATTTTATCTCAAATCAAAGATGGCAGAAAACATGCATTATTGTACTCTGGAGGAGAGTTTGACAGGGGATTACTCAAAAAGTACACAGTAAAAGTACTTGATTGTACTTTTGGTAGTAGTCCAAGTAGTACTGAATCCAACAGTACCAATTTCATTAAGAACTTATTGCACAATATCATTTTATCTCTCATCAAAGATGGCAGAAAACATGCATTATTGTACTCTGGAGGGGAGTTTGACAGAGGATTACTCAAAAGGTACACAGTAAAAGTACTTGATTGTACTTTTGGTAGTAGTCCAAGTAGTACTGAATCCAACAGTACCAATGTCATTAAGAACTTATTGCACAAAATTATTTTATCTCTCATCAAAGATGGCAGAAAACATGCATTATTGTACTCTGGAGGGGAGTTTAAACAAGTATTACTCAAAAAGTACACAGTAAAAGTGCTTGATTGTACTTGTGGTAGTAGTCCAAGTAGTACAGAATTCAGCATAACCGATTTTATTAAGAACTCATTGCAAAAAATGATTGTATCTCTCATCAAAAAGGGCAGAAAACATGCATTATTGTACTCTGGAGGGGAGTTTGACAGAGTATTACTCAAATAGTACACAGTAAAAGTACTTGATTGTATTTTTGGTAGTAGTTTAACATGTACTGAGTCCAACAGTACCAATTTTATTAAGAACTTATGGCTAAAAATCATTTTATCCCTCATCAAATATCATTGATTGATTGATCAAATATAGCATAAACACTTGTACTAGCGTCAGCGCCACTTCTCGGCGATTACCGTAAATACGCTATTAATCGCGCACTCAAAAATGAAGCGCTGCTCATTTGACCAAGCAAATTTGAGAGACGGCTGAGTTGACCGCAGTAGCAGAGCTGCGTGTCTCCGTCCTGTCAGATTAGACTTCACTCGCGTTTAGGTCCATATCGAGAGAAAGATAAATAATCTGAATTCAGGGTGCAGTTTCCTTTGACGCGGGGGTGAGCAGCAGAGGTGGGGAGAGGCGGGCTATTGCCTCATCATTATTGCTGTAGATGTTGCACAAACAACTGTAGCATGGTCAATAGCGTCCGGAGCACGATAGCAACTCTGCGATCCGCCATTGTTGTTGTTGTTGTTGGTGGCGAAACACTTCAGCAATGGCGCGGGGTAAGCGGAGGTGAGCAGAAGAGGTGGGGAGAGGCGGGGCTATTGCGCAATCACTATCAGTGATCTGAAAATGTTCGGATAGGGCGCACACACGGAGCCGTTTGACCCCCCAGAGAGTTGCGTATGCCTTTCTATCCACCTTGGGACCCGTTATCGTTTCCTCAGTCGTTTAGTGCCGTATTCGGTCGTCCTCGTGTGGCCGAACGGTCTATATGACACTAAACAGTAACGCAAACGACCAAATTCGTCCTCGTGTGGCCGCAGCCTAAGAAAGTCTCAAAATAATATCATGCTTACTGCTGTTTGCTAGCTCTACTTTGATCAGGATAATAAGTCACACAGGGAACATATCATTTCGTAGAGCATGTACTGCTGTAATGAGCATAAATGTCACCTATCCGTCATGTTCCAATTCAGTTATACCGCTAGCAAATCCACTGTACTCACAGAACATTGAATTATCGGAGCTGCATCTCTGTCATAAAGGGGGGGGGGCTGTGCTTCAAAACAGATGATCAAAGCACAGCACAAAAGACTGCACTATCACTGGAAACAAAGTTGTGTGGACCAGTTGAATGCGTGTCTTCCATCTAAGTGCCTTTTATTCAGCCCAACAAATGCATATTAGGACAATTGCAGCCTGGCCTGCTTGTTTGCCTCAAGTGCTGCTGCTGAGATACTCTAATAGCTAAATGAAAGAAAATGGCCCGAGCTTGTGGTTTGAAATAATGCTGGAAAAAGGAGGGAGAAAAGTCTTGCAATATTTCTCTCTGAATGCAGTTTGACATTATTGTGAAATAAATTGAAGTAGAACACAAGAGGAGGAAGAGTTTGAAATGCAGAGAGCAGAGGAGGGGAAGGGAAGGGATACGGGAGAGATAAGGGCGAGAGGCTTAGAGACAGGAAGAGAGCAGAATGAGGAGGAAGCATGGAGGCAGAGAAAGTAGCGGGGAAGGCTGAATCAGAGAGGGAGATGCTGCGATAAGTACTGCAGAGAGGAAGTGGGGCTGTCGAGATAAAGACAAACTCAGACAGAGGGGGAGATTAGAGGCAGGCTCGACATTTTGAAGAACGACGGAGGAGAGGAGGAGAACTGAAAGAAAAGCGATGAAGAGAAAGGCAGACAGACAGAGAGAGAGGGCAAGAAGTGTGTTCAGGGTACCAGCAGGAAGTGCCACTGGCAATAACCACCGCAGCAGCACTGGTCGCTATGGGAACCAACATGGCAGAGAAAGCTGAGTCCGGTCAACAAGGCCAAACTGACTGGCATTCCTTTTCTCAGTAAAGACAACATGAAGAGTAATTTCCTGTATTATTCACTATTTGTGAGCTTTTGGTGTTTTACCCGGAGTCACATGATCTGTTCTTTAGTGGGAATGCTGATAACTGCATTCCCACTATCTGTTATGCTACGCACAAAAAGTTTATTATTATTATTTATATATTTTGCCGCGCTTCTCCTCCCACATTCCACATCGCAGAAACTCCGTTCAAACATCAAAACGTTCAGCTCGGGCGGGAATGCTATTACTTTTCTCATTCATAACTTTCATAATTCCAGAGATACATCCCATAATACATCACATTTTTAACATTGAAGTCAATGGAGGAAATCTTCAGACTTCAACACATCTTCATGCGACTTCAACTGCTAACTGTTCATTCATACTTTCACTCAGAAACCTCATTCCAACTTTAGAATGTTACAAATCATTCTGACATTATTCGTGTAAAACAACTTTTAAATGTGATTCTTGCTTTTAGAGATATTAAACATTGTTCAGACCTTCTTATAGAGGTTTTTATGGAACTAATTTCCTGCCATAACTCCACAAACAGCACACCTTTAGTTAAACTGCCAAAAAGGCCACATTATTAACCCGAAAGTACACAAAAATTACACTTCAGATACTCAACTTTCTTGACATTGTTAGGAGATTGGGTAGACAACTTGTCCACTTTCTTAAATCTCCTCGCGTTCCTACAAGCCGTTATCTTACAGGAAGGAAACCCAGAACCTACAAGTAACCGTTTAACAATAATCCACTTTAATGGTAATATACAATGCAATACAATCAAGTACAATCAATACAGTACAAATTACATACAGTTCTGTGGGATCCCACATTTACCTGATACTCACGTGAGCCAGCCAGCCAGCCAGCCAGCCAGCCAGCCAGCCAGCCAGCCAGAGGAGAAAGAGACCGAACACAGCGGGGTTTCTGTCTATATCCCTCGCTGACCCAAGGAGGAGTTATCTGCGCAAATCTCAGCTTCAGAATACATACAAATATTTCCTTACAACATGCTTCACGTTTTGAAATTTCACAGATATCTGTTACGCTTCTTCCACAAAACGTTCACATGTAAGAGGTTTATCTCTCATTCAGAACAATGGAAATCTGTGATCTCTGCACACCTCATTAGCTCAACTATAAACACCTGTGTCATGGAACACGATGATGTCATCACTCCACCTGACATGCTCAGAGCAGCAGACTTCAGATAGCAGTGTGCTAACAGTCCAGCTGGGAAGACATCTACGGGACAGTTTTGAGATTCCTTCAAATATCGTTGCCATGGCAACACAATGCTCGCCATGAAACACGGATTTCTCATAACTTCAGTGAAACTGCTCCAAACGCCCCAAAACTTCACAGGCTTGGTAACGATGCAGCCATCAACGCATCTATGCGTATTATGGGGTGTCATCAAATGCCGTTGGCATGGCGACAGATCATTCGCCATCAAGCCATCCTTGTAGAAGTGATTTTGGATAAGAATGCTTTGTGCACAAAATTATGTTTTTTTATCGACACACTAATGTGTTAAATATTCCTAACTCACCAAAGCCGTTGAGGGTCATTGAGAGACTGTGTGTGGGGGGGTTCATGCTGTGACCTGTGGGGTTCCGATTCAGACAGCAGCCCCCCAGCAGTACAGTTGGACATATCTACTAACTGTATGGCACACACACACACACACACACACACACACGCACGCACACGCACACACACATATATTCACACATTAGTGCTGTCTAGCCCAAAGTAGGACAGATGAAAGTGTCAGAGAGCAATACAGAGAGGCAAAATCAGGAGATGACCCATGAAAGACGAGTAAGCAGAGTCAAACATGTAGAAATGCAGATTAGCAGAAAGAGACAGATTTAGGCAGGACTGCATGATCTGTTCTCCAGTGTTTTTGTGCTGCCGGTGGAGTTGCTGACTGTTTTTTGGAAACTAGGTCATTGTTCCTCCCACTCAGCCTGTCTGATCCGGCACATAGCCCAGCTCTTCTTTTTTTTTTACCAACAACTAAGCACCTCTCGGCTCGTCTGTTTTCGGCTTGGGGAAATCAGGGAAGTGGAATTGATAAAAGTCAAGTACATGCACACAAATGCATACGAATGGCTGAATCAAACACTGCCCCACGGACTGCACACACACACACACACACACACACACACACACACACACACACACACACACACACACACACACACACACACACACATACACACACACACACACACACACACACACACACACACACACACACACACACACACACACACACACACACACACACACACACACACACACACACACACACACACACACACACACACACACACACACACATATGAGAGGCCGTCTAGCTCACAACTCATACTTGGTCTTACAAAAATATCAGAATCTCACACATACACCATTAAACTCTTTTATACATATTGATAAACACTTTTACACGCACAATTAGTGCTGCGTACCGGTACGCCGAACCGGTACTGGACTTGTAAAAAGTTTCGGTTCAAGTCCGGTTAAAACCGGAACGTCAGGAACCGGTACTTGGACTCGCAAAAAAACTGGCACTTACGTCTATTCTGGTTTCTGTGGTTATTTAAACATTCCCTGATAAACGTTATTCAGTGTCAATAAATGAGTGCTAATCCCAGTGTGCTCAGTGTACAACATCACATGTCATTTCACCTTCGATTCACGGTTTGAAAACGTAGCGTTTCGCCACATGCTAATGCTAACCGGAAGTGAAGACTTTTCAGAATAAAAGTATTAAGTAAATAGTGTGAACTTCCGGATTTTCAGAATAAAACTGATTTAAATTAAATAGTGTATTTAATTCAAAATTACGCCATATCAACATTGATTTTAATTTCTAACAGTATGTACATCACTATGTATGTAGTATGTACTGTTTAATGTAAACATGTAGAGTTGTAGAAAAGACATGGTGTACAGACAGTACAGTACACTCTGACTGTACAGTCACTACAGTGTAGTGTATACTGTATAGTAGGTGTGTAACAGTGTAATGCGTATAGTCTACTCTACCTTTCAGCAACGTTTTAGGGATTGAGGCTCAGTCAGCTCAGGGACTGTTTGGTTACTTTAGTTTGGTAAATGAAATACATGTTTGAACTTTGTAGTAGTTCACTGTAGTTGCTGTCATAAGTCATTTGTAGACTAAGTGGAAAAAAGTGTTTTTTTTACATTTGTACTTTTTAGAGAAATGTAGACACAAGTTGGAAGGGAGCACAATAAACCTGACGAGTTTGAATTTGAGTTGATTATGAGTTAATGTTCAATTGATAATTAGCTCACAATAAGTTCACTTTAGTTACTCACACAACTTCACACAAGCCATGGGTTCAGGTCCGGACTTATAAGTCCGGACCTGAACCTGAACCTCTGGACTTGAGTCCGGACCTGAACCTGAATGTGAGTCCAGGTACGCAGCACTACGCACAATCATTCTCTCTTTCACACACTTCTGATTCTGGGCCATAAAAAATCAAACTTACTTACATTCCAAACTGTACTTTGTTACAATCACTATTATTCCCACTTACAGACAACATCATACTACAATATAATACTCTAGTAGTGTATGCAAGATAGAACACTTTGTGTGTGAGAGAGAATGATAGTGTGTGTGAGAGAGGAATTGTAGTATGTATGAGGGTATAGTAGTGTGTGAGAGAGAATGATAGTGTGTGTGAGAGAGGAATTGTAGTATGTATGAGGGTATAGTAGTGTGTGTGAGAGAGAATGATAGTGTGTGTGAGAGAGGAATTGTAGTATGTAAGAGGGTATAGTAGTGTGTGTGAGAGAATGATAGTGTGTGTGAGAGAGGAATTGTAGTATGTAAGAGGGTATAGTAGTGTGTGTGAGAGAATGAAAGTGTGTGTGAGAGAGGAATTGTAGTATGTAAGAGGGTATAGTAGTGTGTGTGAGAGACAGTGTTGGGACTAACGCGTTACTGTAACGCCGTTATTTTTGGCAGTAACTAGTACTCTAATGCATTACTTTTTTAATTCAGTAACTCAGTTACCGTTACTACATGGTGCGTTACTCCGTTACTGCGTTAGTTTTTTATATAGTCAACAGCCAGGCGAACAGAGATGAGAACTGTACTTAAGTACAGTACTTGAGTAAATGTACTTAAATACTTCCTGTGTCACATGCGGAGACGGGCTGTGGGCGTGTTTGTGTTGTTTACTAACAGGACTATCATGGCGGCGGCGGAGCTCAAGTCTAGTTTCTCCACCTGGAGATATTCTCACTATTTCACTTTTGTCGAGCACAAAGAAAAGAACGTTTTAGTTAAATGTAAGTTGTGTCCTGGCGGGTCAAAGAGCCTATCTACTGCCCAAAGCAGTCATTCAAATCTCTTAAAACATCTGCAAAAGCAACATGCTGGGACGAAGCTAGTAGCTAAGACCGGCACAGACCCAGACTCATCCAACGCCACTCCACCTCCACCTAAGCAGCAGCGGCTGGATTTTAACCGAGGGACTGCTAGCCAGGGAAAAGTCGATAAAGCCATTGCACGGTATGTTGTAGAACACATGCAGGCTATTGCTACAGTGGAGTCCCCCGCGTTCAGGGAGCTAGTTAGCATGATAGCATGTCCGGGAGGAATTGTAGTATGTAAGAGGGTATAGTAGTGTGTGTGAGAGAGAATGATAGTGTGTGTGTGAGAGAGGAATTGTAGTATGTAAGAGGGTATAGTAGTGTGTGTGAGAGAGAATGATAGTGTGTGTGAGAGAGGAATTGTAGTATGTAAGAGGGTATAGTAGTGTGTGTGAGAGAGAGAATGATAGTGTGTGTGCGCGCGGCCTTGTCGTCTGTCAGCGGGTCTCGTCGTGTGTGTGAGCGCGCCTGCTCGTGTGTGTGCGCGCGGCCTTGTCGTCTGTCCGCGGGTCTCGTCGTGTGTGTGCGCGCGCCTGCTCGTGTGTGTGTGCGCGCGGCCTTGTCGTCTGTCTGCGGGTCTCGTCGTGTGTGTGCGCGCCTGCTCGTGTGTGTGCGCGCGGCCTTGTCGTCTGTCTGCGGGTCTCGTCGTGTGTGTGCGCGCGCCTGCTCGTGTGTGTGCGCGCGGCCTTGTCGTCTGTCTGCGGGTCTCGTCGTGTGTGTGCGCGCCTGCCCGTGTGTGTGCGCGCGGCCTTGTCGTCTGTCCGCGCGTCTCGTCGTGTGTGCGCGCGCCTGCTCGTGTGTGTGCGCGCGGCCTTGTCGTCTGTCGCGGGTCTCGTCGTGTGTGTGCGCGCCTGCTCGTGTGTGTGCGCGCGGCCTTGTCGTCTGTCCGCGGGTCTCGTCGTGTGTGTGCGCGCGAGTGTGTGTGAGAGAGGAATTGTAGTATGTAAGAGGGTATAGTAGTGTGTGTGAGAGAGAATGAAAGACAATGCTTGTGTTTTTGAGACCTTATGACAGTTTATGTGAGAGGACATTGTACTGGTTGAGAGAGAGTATACTTTAAAAGGAAGTCAGGTTGATCAAACAGGAAGCCAGTTTAAATATTCATTCCTTGGCTGTTTCTAGCAAGATGTTGTGTCTGCCCCTATGGTCTGTCCCCGGGAGTCTCACAGTAATAAGAGCGCTGTTCGGAGAGAAGACGAGTGGCATTCACAGTGGCCAATCAGTGGTACTCAAGCCGGATACGTCACACGGGATGAGGGTTCCCAACCAACCAGAATTGTTCAAACTAAAGAAGTAGCGTAATTCATATACCGATAGCAGCACCGTTTTTACAGCGGCTTATCGGTATACCAATACCGTCCAATCAGGTACCGGTACTGACTTAGTACCAGTTCTCGATACCCATCCCTACTCATAACTATTCTTATGCACACACCCTATCATTCAGTTTGATAGGCTACCTATATAGTCATTCACATTAACTATTATTACCTCTTATATAAGCTATTATTCGGCCTTTCATTCACTGCTATTCTGTTTTACATATATGACTAGTGTTATTAACATGAAATACTATTCCCTCTTATATAGGTTATTATTCTGTCTTACATACATTGTTTACCGATTACACACATACTACTATCCTCTTTCACATACACTATTATAATGTTCCATTAGATTATAGTTGTTTGTGAAATACGATAGTGGTGTGTGTACGCGTTTAAGAGATTTTGTTTTTGTGTGTGAGAGAGAATAGTTATTTATGTATGATAGTATGATAGTAAATGAAGGAAGGAATGACAGTACGTTAAAGACGGTATGATACTGTGTGTGAAAGAGTCTGGTGGTGTTCATGAGAGATTCTGATATTGTTTGTAAGACCAAGTATGAGTTGTGAGCTAGACGGCCGCACACACACACACACACACACACACACACACACACACACACACACACACACACACACACACACACACACACACACACACACACACACACACACACACACACACACACACACACACACACACACACACACACACACACACACTATGGCCTGACTCCTGAGGTATGTCCAATATGTCCAGCAGTGCTCTCCTCTCCTCCCCTGCTAATGGCTCCGCTCTGACAGAGGAGCTTACAGGCTTTTTAATATTCAGCCTCTGCATATTGACCGGGCTCAGATTGAATTATACAGTCATTTATTCATCACTCATTTCACACGAGAAGGTGTGGCGCATTGCCCTCGTACCAATCTGTGAGACATGCACACACGCACACACGCACACAACAGGGAGAGCAGACAGGGAGGCAGCGAGGCACTGCTATCCACCATGAGTAAGCATTGTTAACTGTGCCAGCAGAGAGGCAGCGCGAGGGGGGAGATGGGGGTTGGGGGCAGGATGGGAGGAAGGAGCAGAAAGAGGATGGAATAGAAGAGCAGAGATGGTAAAAGTACTTCTCTCAAATAGAAGTACAGATACTTGTGTTTAAAAATGAATGACTAAACTTCCTTACTTAAGTCAAAGTGAAGAAGTATGGGCTTTGAAATGTACTTAAGTAAAAAGTAGCCGTTACTACCAAAACATTGTATAGAGTCAAGCTGGTAACTGGACTTCACTTTATTACTGGAACATTAAAGAACTTCTATTTCAAATCTTAATACTGTCATTGTCATTTTCATCCATGCGCTGATTGTTTTCTGTATGACATTAGGTTGAAATAGGAGCATAATGACTAAATAATAATGAGTAAAATGAGTAAAAGTAAAAAGTTGTCAGCAAAATAATTAGAGGAGTAAGTAATGATACCAGAAAAATGCTCAAAGTATTTGTTCTTCAGTACTTCCCACTTCTGTAGAAGACGATGACCTAGGAAGGAACAGAATACATATAGGAGAGGGGGGAATAGAGTTGAGGAAGTATAGAGATACTGTATAGACATTAGTTAAACAAGGTGAATAACTTGTGTGACTCTGTACTCACATTAAGGGGTCACATTTCAAAAGATTCTCTTTCACAATTGTATCTGTTATATTTGTTAATGACAATAAACAGGGGTGCACATAACTGGTACGCAAGTACGCATGCGCGGCAACAATCCGAAATGCGTACCGTCTCTTGTGTCACAAAGCGCATTTGCGTATCAACGTACTTGTGAAGCTTTTCCAGAAGGCGGTTCGATCACCGGACGATCGGTCTCCGTGTGCACAGACAGGGCTGCTGTTAACGTCGGTCTGTACAACGGACTTGTGCCAAAACTACGCCAACCGGCTGCGGAGGGAGACTCCCCCCCTTCACTGGAGAACTGCGCTAAAACAGCTGATCACAACGGTCACGCTCTGTGGTCACGGAGTCCTCCACTCTTGAATCTGTGTTGCCTTCCCATAGTGTTCAATTGTGAACTTTGACATGCTAATTTGCATTCGACCATTTAAAAAATGTCTGGGTAGGGCTGCTTGTTTTTGTGCGCCAAGCATAAAAAAGTCCCACAGTAAAAGAACCCTGTCTGTGTATCAATTTTCCCGTGAACAAAAGTAGCCACTGCACTAAGCCCTGAGCCTGTTTTTCAGGTCTCAGGCTCGAAAATGACATTCCCAGAACAAATGACCAGATATTCCCTTCTAAAAGGGTTAAATTAATAATATTGTTTCTCAAAGTAATGATAAACCTGTGAGTTGGATGTAGAAAAGTCAGAATCAATATAGATGTTTTTTATTTTAAAGAAAATTCAGATTGAACATAGTAAAAAACTGTAAATTATAGTGTCCGTCCAAACATTCTTTACTTATAGTGAAAACTACCCTTGGATGATGGTAAGGTAGACTAAAAGCTTTAGGAATCCAAAATGCAACATATAATAAGTACCCTGTATCAAGATTGATGCAAAACAAGTGACATTTGACCTTTTTAGAGAGGTTTAGCAAAGAAAACTCCACCTCTGAGGTGATTTGGGTGCAAATGGGGGTTTTACCGTTTCTCTGGAACCCCTTGGTCGATTTTGGTGATTGACATCTCTTTCTGACCGTTAGAGCCAATAGAATCGAAGGGGAATTTCCCCACACACACACATGGTAAAAAAAAAAGTGGGGGCTTTCCGCATGCAGGTTTGCATCAGAGTGAAGCTGTCTCTCGCTTTGACATCTGGAAACGGAAAATCAGGTTTATTGCTTATGGATTATCAGACATCATTTCAAAGGGACACAGATTAATTGGATTACCCTATGGATTAACTTCAGCAGCGTTTTTATAATTTGAATGCCATTGAAGACCACTTTTGACCAGACAACGACACTGTTTAGCTACCTAGCATCACGTGTTTTGATGTCTGTTTTTGTTTATAAAGTCGCAAGTTCTTATCATAGAGTGATAATGTATGTACCCATCGATTATGTGTCATCTCATGATGCGAATCGATGTGTTGGATGTGCAGAAAGGATAAATAATAAGGTTTTATGAGTGAGTTTCGGTGCAGTAATCTGTTAGCATTTTTCGCTCTTTGCTAATTCAGAGGCTCAGCGTTAGCATTGTGTTTTTTTTTTTCAAAATAAATTATCAGTTAGATGAGTTTCTTCCCGTTACATGGATATAAAACATTCATAGTTTATTAAATGTTAAGATGCCCTCAGACACTGTTTCCTGCAAGATGTTGCGGGAGGGCCCCGGTACCGGGGTCTCTCAGGCTTAACAGGTTAAGAATTGTTCTATCAAACTAATAGTTTGTTAGTGATGCATTATTCTCCTCCTCTTTATTGTGGAATTTAGAGCATGGAAGTATTAAATGACCTGAATCTCAGGCTACAGGATGGCCCCCTATTGGCCAAATAAAAACTGCTCTCTAAAATGTTTCTAACCTTTTGGTTTGCTCCCATTTTTGCGGCCCACTGCACAGCAATGTAGAGCCACTCAGCTCATAAACTTGACATTTTGTTTCAATTGACCCAAAGAATCCCTGTTGATTTCACCAAGGTCAGAACATTAAAGGTGGGGTAGGTAATTTTGGAGAAACCAGCTTGAGTGTGCTAGAATTTGAAAATACACAGCCGGAAAAAATCTGCCACTTCCTTACAGAGCCCCTCCTCCAACGCGCACATGACCAATGAGGGCACGAGATAAGTTTGTGCACCAATGGAAGGCTGACAGGCAGGTAGGCCATCCAGTTATTTTAGCCGGGCCGGCTAAAATGATTGGTCGTGCTTTTTACAGAACTACGGCTTCCACAGATGAAATGTTTGGGTTTGGGATATATATTTTTTAAATCCTCTGAGAGAGGAGCTGTGAACTATTGTTATTGATTAATGCATCAGTGTTTCTTAGGGTCCAAAACACTGAACTCACAACTTAAAATGAAAGCGTTTAGTTTATTTAATAAAAGAGCACATGTTCAATGTGAAAAGTGACAGTAGATATAGATTAGTTGCAGTTTGGTGCTATATATATTATTATTTTTATTTTTTAACACCTTGAATTTTAGGAGGGGCGCGGGGCTCCGTTGGCGGGGCGCAGCGCCCCTCCAAGACAATGGTAGTGGAAACACTGAATTAAACTGTACTAGTTCCAGTCATCAGAGTGAGTGATGTTACCTTGAATTACTAAAGCCAAACATAAGAGAGCGCAGTACTTGTGTACTGAAACTGCCTCTTAATTCACTTGCTAATAATGTTTTAATTGACATTGAAAATATAGGTACTGAAATCAGCCTATGATATCATTACAAAACAGGATTTTAACCTTGAGTTTTTATTCAGGCCATAAGCCTTTATTAGCATGTAGGCCTGAAATAAAGAATATTGAATCATACGTTTTCACTTTCAATTGAAGCTTGTAGCCAGCAACCTGTAACTGAGAACAGTTCTAAATTGGTTTGAATCCTACTTAAAGGACAGAAACAACTTTGTTTCTATAGGTAAATACACATCTGAGTTGACAAATATGACATGTGGGGTACCTCAAGGCTCCATCTTGGGGCCTCTTCTCTTTAACGTCTACATGCTACCACTGGCTCAGATAATGAAAAACAACAAAATAAGTTACCATTGCTATGCAGATGACACACACATTTACGTAACAATTTCACCAGGAGACTATGCTCCAATTCAAACACTGAGTAAGTGCATTGAACAAATCAATGACTGGATGTGTCAGAACTTTCTCCAATTAAACAAAGATAAAACTGAGGTAATGGTTTTTGGAGCCAAGGCAGAACGTTTAAAAGTTAGCGCTGAGGTTCAGTCTGCAATGTTCAAACCAACAGATAAAGCCAGGAATCTAGGTGTAGTCATGGACTCTGACCTGAGTTTCAACAGTCACATTAAAACAGTTACTAAATCAGCCTACTATCACCTAAAGAACATATCTAGGATTAAAAGACTAATGTCACAGCAGGATTTGGAAAAACTTGTCCATGCTTTTATCTTCAGTAGACTCAACTACTGTAATGGTGTCTTTACAGGTCTCACTAAAAAATCTATTAGGAAGCTGCAGCTGACTCAGAACGCCGCTGCTCGAGTCCTCACTGACACTAAGAAATTGGATCACATCACTCCTGTTCTGAAGTCTTTACACTGGCTTCCTGTGTGTCAAAGAATATATTTCAAAATACTGCTGCTGGTTTATAAAGCACTGAATGGTTTAGGCCCAAAATACATTTCTGACCTCCTGCTAAATGATGAACCATCCAGATCTCTCAGGTCTTCAGGGACTGGTCAGCTTTCTGTCCCCAGAGTCAGAACTAAACATGGAGAAGCAGCGTTCAGTTATTATGCTCCAAATATCTGGAACAAACTCCCAGAAACCTGCAGGTCCGCTGCAACTCTTACTACTTTTAAATCCAGGCTGAAGACTTTTCTTTTTGTCGCTGCTTTTAATTGAACTATTCATATCTTAAACTGCACTGTAACTTTTAATATTTATTTGATTAGCTTTTCTTTGTAATGACTGATTTTAAATGACATTTTCTTAATGTCTTTCATTTTTCTTTCAATTGTGTTGAAAAGTGCTATATAAATAATCTTGCCTTGCCTAGTGGTGATTTGAAATAGGATTCGCTCTATTTTTGGTCCCAGATCCATAGTTATATGTTACGAACTTAGATACTCAGGATATAGGACCCAATTGCAATGACCCAGGAGACAGAGGTAAAGTACTTGTAAGATACTTTATTTTCAGTAGGTGAACAAAAATAAACACCATCAAATCTCAAAATGAGATGACATAAGTAGTGATGTTATGTATTGCGCCGAGGCTTCGGAGCGTGTGTCGAGTAGTCCCCGAAGCTTTTTGTGAAGCACGTACCGAGGCTTGTATCATTTTGGGCCAGTGACGTCACCGATGACAAACGAAGTCTCGCTGCCTGTCGATACCACGTGACTGCTTCAGGAAGCGATTCAGATCGGTTGAACCACAACGCTCATAATACCCATGGATGTATACTAAGAACCATATTACCCCTCCTGTACCCGGGCCCGGTGACACGATGGAATCAAGAGAGCTCAGACCCTCACTCATATAGAGGTCGGAACATGTCATAAGTAGGCTATAAATAGATACAAGCATAAATAAATGTAGGAATAAAAACATCAATAAATACAGGAATACATATCTTGTAGTGTTTTCAGGGAGCTTTAGTGTGTGTGCTGCGGCTCAGCTGGAAAGCAGTTAACTCACGACCGCAGGGTTCCTGGTTCAACGACTGTATGACCGTATTTTTTGTTGTTTATAAAAGCTACAGCTAAATGAGACAATGTAGTTAATAAATGTATTCTTTGATATGGTTTAGCCTTTCTCAAGCTACAACATGGTTAAGCTGTTGACCAGCCTCCTTAGGCTTTTCAATCACAATCATTCAACTGGAATAAAAACAATATTGTTAACATGAAAATATGATTTAATGTTCGTTGTTTAGAGTTATTCTTAGGCTTTACTCATTGGGAACTCGGTATGAGATAGAGCACACTGTTGAGATGTCCAATCTGCCTGTTTTACACACTTTGACCAGCAGGGGGTTTGTGTTCAGATGAAGCCCATGATGAAGCCTCATGAGATGAACCCTTTTGCAAACCAATTGGCTGGAAAGCTTCATAAGGCTTCATCTCCCCATCACTAGACATAAGGGTACGAAAGAAAAACGCTCACGTAGTGAGGAACAAAATCTTCTTAGTATCAAGGAGAGCATAGATCTGACCTGGGTATGAGACAAGACAAACTGACAATGAACACTGGGAGACTGGGGAATTTAAAACACACGACAACAAGACACAGGTGAAAACAATCAGGGGTGGGGCTGGTGCTGATGAGCACAGGAGACACACAAGGGGTGGACAATGAGAATGAGAGGTAAATGGTGACAAAACTAACATAAAACAACATGAAAATGAAACTCTCTTAACATTTCTGTCGGTGCACAACATTATATAGCCAAAATGCTTCAGTTTCGTCTTGTTAATCATCACTATGTCGGTGGTTATTCAACGATTTTTGCCTTATTTTTATATCTAAATTGAATTGTATTAAAGTGTGTAGTTAGTTGAAGATTTGGGCTAAATTTGAAATAGTTTTTAAACCCGATTTGAACACATCAGTGAGCGTACATTTAGTGTTTCTGTGTCTGGTTTCTGTTGAAGTCATACTGTATGGTGGTCTCCATGCGAACCAGTGTGCCCCCACTGAGCCGGGTGATAAAAGAGCTCCGTGTCACTGGTCTCCGGGGTGGGGAGATTCATTACCTGCCCTGTGCTGCTGACTGGGACACCATTGAGTCTGACGGCTCTGTAATGCTCCGACTCAGAGGAGCAGATAGATGACTGAGTGGAGAACAGAGCGACAAAAGAGGTAAGAAAGGGTGTGAGAGAGGTAAAAAAATGGAAAAGTGAATGGGGGGGGGGGTGAGATAGATGAGAGGGAGACAAAGTGGAAAACACATGTTAGAGGAGAGAAAACAAGGGGGCTAATAGAGAGAAATGTCCCTCTGGAGATGCAGTACTGCACTTATGTTTATGCCATTCAGGTATTGCAGTATTTGTTTTCTCATAGTAGTATCCTGTCATGCTTCCTTTTCCATTGCCCCCTCTCTGATAAAGATTTAAGGAAGTGCAGAAAACAAACTATATTGGGGCACGAATTACAAGCTTTCTGAAGCTCGTAACTGCACTGAAAAAACTAAAACGTTGACTTTAGTTAAATGTGTTATGTCAACAGATTTCATATAACTGTTTTAGGTTAGTTGATAATATTAAGTTTAACGAGTGAGAGAGATTAAGACAAACACAGAGGAACCAGATGATCTCATAGATGGAGTGAAGAAGAAAAACTACAGAGACATGCAAGTTAATTCTCCACACTGTGGATTCCCCGAAGCGAGGAGGAAAGACAAAATGTAGAAAGCCGTGCTCTGTAGATGCCACACTCACCTACACAAACACACACACACACACACACACACACACACACACACACACACTTGCTAATCTGTCAAGGCAACAAAGGAAGTAAGCCAGGGCTGCATTTGCATGACAAACTGGCCCTGCTAGTTGATTGAAGAGAAAACTATTTTAGGAGACAGACCGACTGTTTGGTACACTGCTCGCTCCTCTGGGTGGGCTTCAGGACCCATAATCAGTGTGTGTGTGTGTGTGTGTGTGTGTGTGTGTGTGTGTGTGTGTGTGTGTGTGTGTGTGTGTGTGTGTGTGTGTGTGTGTGTGTGTGTGTGTGTGTGTGTGTGTGTGTGACTGGTTGATTGGTTTTTGTGTGTGTGTTTGGCACGTTTAAATTGCATCCTTCTGCCATAGCAAGAAAGTCCCCATCAGACAGTATCAACCATACAATGTCATATTTCCTCTTCTCTCTCTCCAACGGTCTAGGCCAGGGCTATTCAACTTCATTAGCAAGTGGGCCAAATAGGAAAATCACCGGGGGTTTGTGGGCCACACAATACTTTGTCAAGGAATCACTACAAATAACTCTTGCTTAGTTTATAGATACTAATACACTAAATGAACTAGTCAAGTGCATCCCTTTTTTTTTTACTTTAATTGTATCAACAGAAATCATACAGAAAGCAACCAGTCCATAAAAAAGTAGGAAAGCTTCGGTTACAAGGCTTGACACAAAAGTGCAAAATGTTGCATCTTTAAAACTAAGGAGACATGAGGTTTTTTCCACACATACGTGTGTGTGTGTGTGTGTGTGTGTGTGTGTGTGTGTGTGTGTGTGTGTGTGTCATGAAGTGGTAGTTAGGGGAAATGGGATTTAGTTAAATAACAGGAAAACTGTGAAACATTTAGAAAGGGGTGGGGGGGTTACATGTCCACGCTCTATGTAATGTCTGGGAATGAAGGAGTGGAAAGACCTTGTCTCTCTATATATATCCAGTATATAGGGTGATTGACTAAAGTGTGCACGTGTGCATGTGTACTTGTGAATCCCTGTTCTACGTTAATCCCAAGATTGCCAAAGCTGAGGGGTTCAGACGTACGCTGGCCTTGTTGCTACTGTCAGCCTAATCTGATCCTATCATCATCACTCTAAAACCTTGTCTAGATAAAACACACACACACACACACACACACACACACACACACACACACACACACACACACACACACACACACACACACACACACACACACACACACACACACACACACACACACACACACACACACACACACACACACACACACACACACACACACACACACACACACACACACACACACACACACACACACACACACACACACACACACACACACATTCTCTGTCATGGCTCTTTGCCTTGCTGTTGCAGTCACATACAGTAGGCGCCCATACACTCACACTCTGACTCATACCCACTCAGCCCCCCCCCTCCCACCACAGATGCAGACATGGCTCCCAGCAGCTCTCTGTTCACACAGGGCTTTGGAAGGTGACAGATGTAGGTTGACTGTGATTTATGTGACTTGCTGTACAGTGTGTTTTGGCTTACTGTGTGTGTGATGTCAATTCTTACCCTACATGCGGATATGTTTTCCTGAGACTCAATGTGAACTTCAAGTCAAAGCATAATGTTTCATGCCTCCCATTTCAAAAAAAGACAAAAAGAAAACATACCCAGCTCAACATGACATCATCCATCAAGATTCCTCTTTCACCAATGACATTAGTGCAGGCATGCATTCCTGAGGGATTACCTGGACCCTGTCCCTGAATATTATAAACTGCTGCGCAGCCTTTTATTTTATTATTATTATAATTTCATGCAATTTACAGTGCTATATGAAGTGAAAACTAAAATGGTCATTGTCGTGGCCCATTCTTGTGGGATATCTAAAACTGTGCCACGTCAACAGGGATCCGCTTCTTGACTCACACGTTAGAAACCATCCTAATAAAGCTGATTTCTTTGCCTTCCTTGGCCGATTTATTTGCTCCCATATATTTAAACAAGCAAAATAAACAAAATGATCAGACTGTTCCGATTCCCTGTTCATTGCTGGAGACAATTTCCTCCTCACGCTCAGTCCCACCCCTTCCTTATATCACAGGAGTGTCTCACAGTAAATCAAGGTTTTTCTCCGAATATTTAATTCGGTACCAATACATAAATGGAAAGAATATATTAAGATCTAAATTAATAAGAAAATAATACACTCATTGTCAACACAGAAAATGGCTCTAACATTCCAGCCCCTAATTGCATAGAATATAGCAATTACAACAAATAATAAATAGAGCCAATATTCAAAACAAATATATTCATTTTCTTCTTGTCAGAGTTCATAGATGAGATTCATCTTGAGTTCATAAAAAATAAATTAAAAAATAAATCGATTTTTCTAGCTTCAGCCAGTAGTAGTAGTCCACTTAATCTCCAGCTTCCAAGAGCAAACAGAGTTTGTTGACAGGCCTCTGTAAAAACACTTGTTTTTGTTAGAACACTTCGGACAAGCCCTTTACTTCCTGGCAGGGTCTTCAGAATCCGTCCTACTGTAGCACCCAGGAGTTTCTGGGAGCCGAATCGTCCACAATAACAACGAGATCTCCAGGAAGAAAGTTCCTTCTGATCTTATTCCATTTATTTCGCTGTTGCATTGTTGGAAGATATTCTGACCCATCTCTTCCAGAAAAGATCAGCCAGATATAGTACCCGTCTCCATTTTCTTCTTGAGTACAGGTCCTCCTTCACGAAGAGTCCAGGTGGCATAACAGGATTAGTTTTGAGCAGAAGCAGATGATTAGGTGTTAAAGGCTCCACATCATTCAAGTCATTTCTTATGGTTGTGATCGGTCCATCATTCATTATAGCTTCCACTTCACATAAGGCTGTTGGCAATGCCTCATCATCCATGACTTGTTCTCTTACCACAGAGCTCAGAATCTTTTTTAGTGACTTGATGAGTCGCTCCCATACGCCTCCGTGGTGAGGGCCTGCTGCTGGGTTGAATATCCACTCGATCCCTTCTTGGAGAAGGTTGCTTTGGATTTTGTCGTAGTTTAGTTCTTTTAATGATTGTTCAAGCTCCTTTTGCGCACCAATGAAATGTGTACCTTGATCAGATCTGATGGTTTTCACAGTACCTCTACGACATAAGAGTCTCCGTATTGCATGGATGCAGGAGTTTGTGTCCAAACTACTAGCCACTACAAGGTGGATTGCACGGCTAGTAAGGCATGTGAAGATTACACCCCATCGTTTCACATTAGTCCGACCTCGCTTGATCTCAAACGGTCCAAAATAGTCCATGCCAACTGCAGTGAAAGGTGGCAAATCTGGCATCACGCGGTCCTGAGGAAGATCTGCCATCTTTTGCTCTCCTACTTTAGACTGCATACGTCTGCAGAAAACACACTTTCTGATGATCTTTCGTGCTGAGGAGTTTGCAGAGGACATCCAATATGTTTGTCCTAGTTTAGACAGCATGTGATTTCTTCCAGAGTGACCAACTTGGATGTGTATGTGTCTTAGAATGATTTCTGATATGTGGGATTTTTTGGGCAGGATTATTGGATTCTTAGCGTTTACTGGCATAGCTGATCTGTTAATCCTCCCCCCAGCTCTCAGTATACCTTGATCAAGGAATGGGTCCATTTTTAATATAGGGCTGTCCTTTTGGCAGTATTTCCTTTTTTCAAGGAGGTTAATGTCCTGTGCAAAGTGTTGCCTTTGTTCAAATGCAAGTATGGCCATTTCAGCATTGTCCATATCTTCCACAGTCAGATTTGTGTTGACAGTCACTTTAAGGTTTATGGCCTGTTCCTTCAGTGATTCATTACTCGGCAGCAATCCAGGGTTTGTCACCTTCCTTCTTTGAGTGATCTCCAAGAGCAATCTTTTCCATTTCAGGATCCAAGCTACAGCTTTTTTCAGGCTGTTCCAATCCGAGTAGTGCTCAATTAGTTCACTTGTGGGACTTTCCCCCTCAATACTCATCACATTTACAGTGACATTCCTTTTCACTTCAGGATCATCTGGAGAAAGATATAGATAGATAGATTCAACTTATTGTCATTACACAGTACAGGTACCATGTAACAAAACGGTTTCTCTGCATTTGACCCATCCTAGTGTTAGGAGCAGTGGGCTGCCGTTATGTACGGCGCCCGGAGAGAAAGAGAGCTTTGTAACCTTTTGTCTGGGTTCCCTGCCCACTGAGACTCCTCCTCTTGCAGGAATTTGGGTCCATGTAGTCATCTTTTAGACTTTAGGAATGCTTCAATTTAGCCCCCGGGAAACATCATGGGCCGGATTTCGTTTGGAGTCCACATATCTCCACTGAGTCTCATTTGACATGTCGTGAATAACTTTAATCCGATTAGCTACAAAAGTGTGGAATCGCTTGGTTTGATTGCAGATATATTTAAGTACAGACTGGCTGTCTGTCCAAAAGATGGACTCTTGGAGGTTTAGCTGTAGCGCTGAGCATAACATCCGATCCATCCTTGCAGCTAGGGTGGCTGCTGTAAGCTCCAGTCTGGGTATAGTCATCTTTTTGAGAGGGGTTACTCTAGCCTTTCCCATCACTAAAGCAACATGAACTTCCCCCAAACTGTTGACACATATGAGATAACTTGCAGTGCCGTATCCTTACTCACTGGCATCACTAAAGTGATGCAACTGCATGGTTTCCACTTGGCCAAAATCCTCAGGTTTGAAGCATCTGCTAACCTGCAAATGTTTTAATTGTTCCAACTCAGTCAGCCATTTTTCATATGGTTTGGAGAACTGACAAGGGATTGTTATATCCCATCCACACGTAGCCTGACAAAGACCTTGGAGAACTTGTTTTGCCTTTAGTAAAAGTAGAGAGCACAGCTCGTCGGGTAAGGGTCCTGTTTTGTATTGCAATTTGGAATCCAAATGTGTCGTCTTCAATATTCCAGTACATTCCAAGAGCCCTTTCCACAGGTAGCTTCTCTCTATCCAGGTCCAGTTCCTTGATCTGTTTGGCTTTATCAGGTATAGCAGCCAGGACAGCACGGCTATTGCTAATCCATTTTATCAGTTTGAAACCTCCTTTAGCACATAGTTCACTCAGATTCTTAGTAAGGATAATAGCTTGCTCTTCTTTTGCAACAGGTTTCAGGCAGTCATCAACATAAAAGTTTGATTTAATGGTGTCAACTGCAATTGCATCACTCTTGTTCTTATTATCTTCTGCTGTCTTTTGCAGGGCAAAATTGGCACAGCTTGGTGAGGAGATGGCACCAAACAAGTGAACTTTCATTCTGTATTACTCTAAACTTTGGCTTGTGTCACCATTTGGCCACCATAGTATCTCAACAAGTTTGTGTCCTTTTCGTGAACTCGAACTTGGTGGAACATCCCTTCAATATCTGCCATGATGGCAAACTGTTCCTGGCGAAACCTCAGCAGAACGCCAATAAGTGAGTTGGTTAAGTCAGGTCCTTGTAAGAGTTAATTGTTGAGTGATGTTCCTTTGTATGAAGATGTACAATCAAATACTACTCCCAGTGTCTTTTTTCGCTTGTGGTACACCCCATGGTAGGGTATGTACCACACCTTGCCATCATTTGGATGAAGGTCCTTTGATGGCACCTTCTCCGCATAGCCTTTTGTGATTACATCTTCCATGAAAACCTTGTACTCTTCAGCATAAGCAGCATCCTTCTTGAATTTCCTAGCAAGGTAATGTGCTCCTTGCTCAGCTATATGGTGATTATTGGGCATGATGACATCACTATTACGAAGTGGCAACGGTAGATAATAGTGAGTATCCTTCAGTGTAGCTGCACTTGATACCAGCTGCATGAGTTTACTTTCTTCAGCTGACATTTGAAGTTTTCCCTCATATTCTCTCTCTGGGAAATCATGATGATACTGATTTACAAGAAGCTTTTCCAGTTGTTCAATTGAGATGCGGTTTACTGATGCCACTGGTCTTCCAAATGTGTCCACAGCTGTAGTTGAACTAAGCGGTCCATTGGCGACCCATCCTAAGAGAGTTCTCACAGCATAAGGACCATTACCGTGGCTATTTATGATTTGCCAGGGCTCCATTGCCTTTGGGACATCTACTCCGATTAAGAGTTCCACGTCCGCATCAATTTATTGTATTTGTATTTCCTTCAAGGAATGCCACCTGTTGAGATCCTTTTGAGAGAAAAGGTTTCTCTTTGTCACTGGTATCTTTGTTTGTGTGTATGTCTTCTGCAGATCAATACAGTTATTCCCATCCAAATCACCCACTTGTAGTCCAGTTATTTCATAGCTATCCACTGGTTTCTTTTGACCCATTGTTTGCAGGAGAACTGTAGTCTTCCGTCCTGTTGTATTCAGCCGTCGCATCAGATTTTCTGTGCAAAAGGTTGATGTGCTGCCAGGATCAAGAAAGGCTATGTTTGTATAGTTTTGCTGCCTTTGGAAACTTTTATTTGCACTGGTACTATTGACAGTTTGCAATCTTTTCCAGCCCCGATGTCCTCTTCTTTATCCAGAACGACAGGAGTTCCACTGACTGATCGTTTAGTCCAATAGTCATGTGGTCGTTTTCATTCTCTGCTGGTTTATCGATGTGTAGAATGCTAGGGTGCCTTCCTTGGCAGTGTAGGCATGTACTCCTTTTCCTACAAGCTTTGTTCACGTGTCCCCTGGTTAGACATCCAAAGCATATGCCCTTTTCCTTCAATAGTTGCACCTTTACATCACGTGGTTGCAGCTTTAACATTTCACATTCATTCAGCGAGTGCTTGCCTTTCTTGCAAATGCAACAATTACCATCCCACCTATTTGTAACCAGGCTTTCAGGTCGTTGATAGCTTTTTGGACTTGCAGTGTTACAGTTCCTCGTTTCTATTGCCATGGCAAAGCTACTACTTTTACCTCGTTGGTTGATTTTCTGTTTGGAGTAGGATGTAGTAGCCTTTGGATGGCTCTCTGGGATGGCATAACATCATGAATATCACCAAAGAGGGGATCTTGCCGAATGCTGGCTTGCTTCTCTATAAACACAACAAGATCAGAGAATGTGGCCCTTCTTTGGTTTCGTTCCAGAAGCTCGAATGCTGTATTTCTCCACTTTTCCTTCAGCTTGTATGGCAGTTTTGACACAATAAGCTTTAAAGTAGATACAAGATCCAGTTCTTCCATGCTTTTTAGTTCCTTCATAACATTGCAGCATCCTCTCAGGTAAAGGGCATAGGCATGTAATGCTTTTCCATCATCAGGTTTAATCATGCTCCAGTTGAGGGCTTTTCCCATGTAGGCATTTGCAATTTTCAATCCATCTCCAAAGTGAGCTTTCAGAAGTCTTCGTGCCTCAGCATAACCTCTCTCTGGTTCCATGTGAAAGCAGCTCCTCACCAGTTCCCTTGGTTGGCCACTAGTGTATTGTTCAAGGTAATAAAGTCTATCATCATCACAACTAGTTTTATTCTCAATGCCATGTTTAAATGCTCGCATGAATGTTTGGAAACTGAAGGGGTCACCATCAAATACAGGTATTTGTCTGGAGGGAAGTGAGGATTGTTTCTGATGTAACATTAGTAAATCTGCAATATCATTTTGCCTCTGGATCACAGTTACCAAATCTTTACTATGACTACTAGAGTCTGATTCCTCAGAACTTTCACGCCTTGGTGGCTCTGATGTTCTCGGGCCCAACAGTGGAGCTGGTTCAGAGGGGTCTAATGCAAGTGCAGGTATTTGAGCTCTGGGTTGGCTGTGAAGTGATGTTTTAGCAATGTGGCTTGTCAAATATTCATTCATTCCATCTCTTTCCTGTACTGTAGGAGGTCTTTCAGGGCCCACATAAAAACACCAAACACCTTTAATTTGGCTTCAGATTCGGCTATATGCTCCTCCAGTTCCATTCTCTCCAGTTCAGCTTGTAATCTGTTTTTCTTCATTTCCAATGCCAGTTTCTGTTTTAATGTGGACATCCGTGCTTGTAATGTAGCTTTCTCCGTGGCTACTTTAAGATGAGCTGAGGCTATTGAAGTAGCAGATTGTCTTGTTTGTTTTGAACATGTTGATATCCTAGACTCATCGGATACATTGGAGATACTATCATGAGGATTAACAAGCATCTGAGGGTCCGGTGGAAAGGTGCTCCATGAATCCACTTCCTTTAGGAAATTCTCAAATATTTCCATTTTGGGCTTATACCAGTCCAACGTCACATTTTCCTTTATTTCAGAAGGTAAGAGCATTTGGACAGCAGCATGATCATCTTTAAATTCATCCAGAGTCACTTTTAACTGTTCCACACCTTGTAACACCCTTTCACTATTTCCACTATCAGCAAGTAGTGGTCTGAGTTCATTCAGTTTGCGTGTGAGTTTTTTAACTCATTCTCTATTTTATCAGGTTCTTCAGCCATCATGACATCATTTCCTTGTCCTTAGGATAACACTTTATCAATTATTTTTGATCGTTCAATCCGCACTTTAATCCAAACATTGCGTCGTCACAAACATTTCTCCCTGCACCATTCCGTTTCCTTTTATCTTGGCAGGCATCCAGCATATATCCACATCCCGATCATCTTTAATGTCTTTCTTCTGGCTTAAGAGTTCATCTCATTCCTAATATTAGTCCATTTACTCACTGTTCTTGATCCATCCTTTGTTTACTCACGGCCCTCCGCATGGCTCAACAGCTGATCGTTGCGCAATCCTTACGCTCTGTCCACGGAGTATCCTTCTTCCATTCACAAATCTCAAAACCGGGATTCCAGTCAGCGATGCGTCTTTAACATCAGTTATTCCAGTGGTCCGGAGTCTTTGACTATGTCGTGGCCCATTCTTGTGGGATATCTAAAACTGTGCCACGTCAACAGGGATCCGCTTCTTGACTCACACCTTAAAAACCATCCAAATAAAGCTCTGTAGGCGCTGATTTCTAGTGATGTTACGTATTGCGCCGAGGCTTCGGAGCATGTGTCGAGTAATCCCCGAAGCTTTTTGTGAAGCATGTATCGAGGCTTGTATCGTTTTGGGCCAGTAACGTCATCGATGACAAACGAAGCCTCGCTGCCTGTCGATACCACGTGACTGCTTCAGGAAGCGATTCAGATCGGTTGAACCGTTGAACCACAACGCTCATAATACCCATGGATGTATAATAACAAGAACCATATTACCCCTCCTGTATCCGACGAGCCCGCTGACACGATGGAATCAAGAGAGCTCAGACCCTCACTTATAGAGGTCGGAACATGTCATAAGTATCAATAGATACACGCATAACTAAATGTAGGAATGAAAACATGAATAAATAAATGAATAAATATGTTGCAGTGTTTTCAGGGAGCTTTAGTGTGTGTGCTGTGGCTCAGCTGGAAAGCAGTTGACTCATGACCGCAGGGTCCCTGGTTCAACGACTGAACAATACGTATTTTTTGTTGTTTATAAAAGCTACAGCTAAATGAGACAATGTAGTTAATAAATGTAGTCTTTGATATGGTTTAGCCTTTCTCAGGCTACAAAATGGTTACGTTTATGAATATTATTAAGGAATACAAATCCCTCTTTGCATATCACATATCCAGGGTCTGTTGAACTGGCTTCGTCGTACAAGGCACTGGAGGCAGTAACGTGTAACTCAGCAGAATCTGAGAAGAGCAGCACCAGCTGCAAAGAGCGGTGCCTTTTACTGTTTTCTTCACTGTGTTTCCCTTCATTAGAACAGCTGAATAGAGATCGAGGCTGCTACGTTTAACCACACACACATCGAACTACCAGAGTATTCCCCCTATTACTCGTTTTATGAAGGAGATGTCCGGTCACCAGGGTGCATGATGTGTTTGTGCTCAGCTCCGCTCTGTGTGTTCGATGTGTCCGACACCGGCATTTGTTTTCAAACTACTATGAACAGTAATTTACACACATCTGGTTCTCCATAGGTATATGTGTATTCCCAAGTGAAAGAACTTTGTTTAATCTTAATCTCGATGTAGTGCTATAGTCCTGCCGGAGTGCCGGAACGAACAACACTATCATAAACAAATGCCCACACACACACACACACACACACACACACACACACACACACACACACACACACACACACACACACACACACACACACACACACACACACACACACACACACACACACACACCACACACACACACACACACACACACACACACACACACACACACACACACACACACACACACACACACACACACACACACACACACACACACACACACACACACACACACACACACACACACACACACACACACACACACACACACACACACACACACACACACACCACTTCAGGGGACATTACATTGATTTACATGCATTTCCTGGAGACATATCCTAACCTTAACCATAACCAACACATGCCTAACCCTAATCCTAAACCTAACCAAGTCTTCACCCTAAAATTAATGATTTCCTCCAATTTGTCCCCATAAGGGAGGTGAGCCCCCACACGTGACTGTGTAAACATATGTAGGTCCCCACAAGTATAGTAATGCTAGGCCACACATACACACACACACACACACACACACACACACACACACCCTGGCGACCGGACATATTCTTCATAAAACTAATAATATGGCGTAATAATCGGGCAGTTCGATGTGTTTTACCATAAGAAAGTATGAGAAAAGTGCGAATGAGAAAGTATATCGTGCGCACAAATTAATAAAACGTGGCCTCGTTTTATTTATTTTTCTCTCTATGAACCCTCCAGAGGCCTGTACTACGAAGCTGATTCAACCTAACCTGGATATGTTTGGGTTAACCGGTTGGCCTAATCCAAATCATACGCGCTCTCGCTAAACGGTACTACGACCCGGGTTATCAAGTGGATCGCTCAAGCCAGCCGTGTCCTATCTAGTTAGGTGCGCGTTCACATGAAAGGGGTGGTATTTGGAGCATTCGACCATTCACAAACATGGAGAAGCGCACTGACAGCGCAGCGTCATACTTCCTGAATGAAAAGTCAACTATATAATTAGACAAATATGAAGACATTAAACTTTAAACATTACTCAAACACTTTATCCAGGATCAAAGCCACATAGCTGCACCTGTAAGTTGAATACAGCTGGTAAAAGAACAAGTGTTTGAATGCGTACATTAACAGGTTTATGATATCACTGCCCCGTCTAAAACACGAGTGGATCTGACTTTAATTACATTTGTCTCGAGTGTTTCGTCAACTTAATGTGTTGCTTAAAATAATACTTCTGCATACAGTATGTGACACTGTGAGTGTTGCACGGCCAGATACGGCTCAGCTGACTCAGATAAGGAAAGTTACATTATGAAGTGATATGCCGCGGACTGTACTTAAAGGGGACCTATCATGCAAAATGCACCTTTGTACGTCTTTTATACATGAATATGTGTCCCCGGTGTTCCAGGGAACTCACCAAGTGTCAGAAAACACAACCCTCTCTATTTTCCTCCTTCGCCAAATCTCTAAAAAAGCGGCTGCAACGGATCTGAAAAAAACGGATCCAGATTTCAACACTTTTCTACGTCACAGAGAAGTCCTCGGCTTATTGGTCAACTCTCCACCTATCAGGGGAATGAGCCACGGCCACGTGCATTGCCAAACCTCTCATTCGCATATAGGCTATCGGCAGGCTAAATCAACCCACATCTGTGTTTTTGCCTGCTCTTGCCAGGATGTCTAAGATAGTTCAAAGTTGTGCTGTTGTTGGCTGCAATACTCGGGACAGGGGACTGCATGCAATGCCATCAGTGGAAAAAGAAATGAATCTGTGGCTAGACTTCATTTACAAGGGACATGTGCCAGAAGACCACGGCAGATTTCTGTTTGTGTGTTCCAAACATTTTACGACGGACATGTTTATGAACTTGTCTCAAGTCCAACACGGACATGCCTCCAAAGTAATGCTAAACCCGGGATCAATACCAACCATCCGGGACCAGGCCAGTGAGGACACATCCAATTTTGAAGCTGTAAGTTTTTATTTAGCGGTGTTTTTCCTGATAAAGCTATCTCTAGCTTGTATATGTAGCATGTAGCATGTAGCTTCGCCGTATCAATGTCGCCTCAAACCCAAATAGTAATCGGTTAGGTGTTTATATATTTTTGTAGCATTTTATTTTGTACGCTCCGCAGTCTTTGCTTTGTCTTTTATTTGAATTATCAGGCATTTGCTAACATGTTCAGATGGTTCAGACATACTGCCGTAATGGCGATCTGTGGGAAAGCTGTAAAGCCACGCCCTAGGCCAGGGGTCTGCAACCTTTTTGACCAAAAGAGCCATTTCGCTCCTTTTTCCCAAAAAATGTTTTGTCTGGAGCCGCAAAACATATTTCATAGTTTTGTATTGTTATCAGACAAAAACTACAGGTTTTTTTGCATTTATTAGGCTATTTATTACATGATATAAAACTGTTAACCTCTAATAAGAAACAAAGAACTTTTATAAGGAGAATTACAAATAATACACAGGCCTACTTTAAAATAAATTAAACGCAGCACTTGGGGAGTCCTCTGCACATTTGAAGGGGAAACAAATATTATTAAAATGGGCCCACTTTGAAATAAATAAAACATATATCTGCACCCTAAAAAGAGTTAAAGGTAAGAATGGAGAAACCAGCTCGAGTGCGCTAGAATTTGAAAATACACAACCGGAAAAAATATGCCTCTTCCTTCAGACTTCCTTACGGAGCCCCTCCTCCAACACACACGAACGTGCACATGACCAATGAGGGCACGAGATCAGTTTGTGCCCAGATGGAAGGCTGACAGGCAGGTAGGCCATCCAGTTACTTTAGCCGGCTCAGATGATTGGTCGTGCTTTTTACAGCGCTACGGCTTCCACAGATTAATTTTTGTATGTATTTATTGTCAAAGCATTTAATATATTCATTGCTATCGGGACGTTAAGAGCTTTCCATGGAATATAACAAAAAGTGTTTTCTGAAATAAATTACATACCCATTGAATTATGACTGACGATCGTCAGCTGTCTTCCTCTCCCTCGTAAAGGCTGCACCACCGTTGACGACGTCTCTCTACATATCAGACATCCCGGCAAACCAGCATCGTTTGCTGTGAAAGCAGATAACTCTGTCCACGCAGAATTAAATCCTGTGTTCCTCCGGTACTTTTCTTTGATGTATCCATAGTTCGCTCATCGAGCCGGGGATCGGGTTATTCGCCTCCAAGAAAAGGCGCTCGCGCGGGACCGGAGCAGGATGTGACGCATATTTTAGTTGACCTAATTAAAACCGTTTTGTTTTTTATTTATGTCTCCTACAAATACTTTTATTTTATTTCCTTCTTATTTTTGTCTAAGCTCAAGGGAGCCAGAACAGAGGGCTTAAAGGACCGCATGCGGTCCTTTAAGGGCCGCGGGTTGCCGACCCCAGCCCTAGGCGATAACACAAGTATTTATTCTCCTATTTATTAGTATTTTGTATCCTCTAAAATCATATTGAGTAAGTTATAATAACAAACGTAATCTTCTGTAGGCAAGTGCCGTTTTTCCAGCATTATATGTAAAAGCTTTTGTGATTGTAGTCTGTAAGAACGATCAGATATCATCGATCTGTAAGCTACGCTACGCTAATGAGACATGCCGTTTTTTCCAGCGTTATATGTAAAAGCTTTTGTGATTGTAGTCTGTAAGAACGATCAGATATCATCGATCTGTAAGCTAAGCTACGCTACGCTAATGAGACATGCCGTTTTTTGCAGCGTTATATGTAAAAGCTTTTGTGTTTTTACTTGTTTGCGCACATGAATATAAATGGGGGTGTGTTAGGATACAACACTGTATGTATGCGAGGGGACACACACACCACGAGTAAAACTGAGCTAAAGCCCCGTTGGTCTGTTGTTGTTGACAAGGCCTTACCTCTAGCAACAGGCTAATTAGTGGCTAGCACTCATTACAGTCAGTCTACTGAGCTCAGCCCCTCTCCAACACATCATCTGTATTGAGTCAGAAACACAGCATGCACGTTACGGTTCAAAACTAACTCAGATTGGAAAAGGCTAAATAGAGAGTTTTGCTAAATAGAGTTTTAGCCCCATCTTTTGGGATTGCAGACTATATTTATCCAAATAGTATTTTCTCATCCTGAATACTAAGTTGAGATGATTTTGTTCTAACTATGTGTTCTTCTTTACAGGCCAGCACCTCACATACTTACTAATTAGTGACAATTTGTACATCCTTTGCTATTATTTACATTTTTTTTTATCATGGTGGAAATGAAAGACTGTACCTGGCAGCCCTGCACTACAATGAAAACGCTGAGCGTGCACAAGCCACTACATCCACTGGAAACCCTCTGTATAAACTGCAGTTCCCAAAGGCCAGGAAGGGAGAATGCAGAGCAAAACCAGTAAAGACTGACCCCACATTCCGTAAGTGTTTAAAATATTTATTATACAACTATTTACAAATATAAAATAAAAACATTAGAAAGAAGTTTCAGTTTTTTACATGCATATACTAATCTAAACCACATTTTTTTGTTGTGTTTTTTTTACCATTGCACAGGCTACGTGGCCAACTTGATGGACCTCATCTTCGACCAAGTCTTTGTGGACCCTGCACCATTATGAGCGACCTGACAGGGAGGAGGTCATCGCCGGGTATGCTACACGGTTCAATTTGGCTGCTGTCTGAACCCAACATCGACATTTCACGGATCAGGAAACTCCCTGCGTATCCTGAGGACAACGCAGGCCGGAATCACCACTCTGATCCTGCTTCCAAGGAAGCCCCAGCACCAGCTCACAAAGCTTCTGTAAAAATATTTAGTGTCATTTATACAAAATACAAGTAGGCTACATTTAGTTTTTTTTTATGGGTTTTTTTAACCGTTGATTTTGACAATAAAGTTCCGAGTTGATATCAAAATGTGTCGTGATTATTCATGTTTGGATGGGTAAAGAATATTCTGATTTCAAAAGCATAAGGTTGTGTGTGTGGACCTTTTTGTCGTACACATGGGTGTGTTATGCCATTGCTGTGTAGTATATAATATAATAGTACATGTACAATGACAGAATGAAAGATTGCATAAAGCCATGTACACCAGTATTTATTTCCATGAACAATATTAGCATTCGTTTTACAATTTCAGTCAAAACAAACAAACCACTCACTGCTCTATTTGCCTCAACTGTCGTCCACCATGTTCAGCTCTGTAAATATGCAACGCATTCTGCAGGGAGAACACATTTAGGCACACAGGCTCCAATCCAGGATGGTCCACCATACAGGTTACAGAGTCCTCAAGTTACTGCATCCGTCTTGACACCCAGTGTGATAAACATATATTGAATGACATGTGAAAAATGTATTTAAACAGACAACTTAGTAAAGCTGTCAAAAATGTTACCTGTGGTATCTCCATGCAGCACACATTATCCGGTTCAGAAGGCATCGTGGCGCAATTTGCACAAAGAAGTCAATAACTGAGCTTTTAAAAACACATGAAACTACACACATTGCTGACAACTGAGGTGTTGTTGGAGTTATACTTTTTATCACCCTAAGTTATTCAACTTTCCAACGGTTGTTGCACGATGTTGGAAGAAAACTGTAAACTATTAATAAACACACACACACACACACACACACACACACACACACACACACACACACACACACACACACACACACACACACACACACACACACACACACACACACACACACACACACACACACACACACACACACACACACACACACACACACACACACACACACAGACACACACACACACACACACACACACACACACACACACACACACACACACACACACACACACACACACACACACACACACACACACACACTCGTATGCATAGCTGTTTGATCCTGTTTTCCCTTGATCCCTTTGTAGTGTGTACACAAAACTATCCTAGAACATTATAAACTTTTTAGATCTTCCAGAAATGTATAAACATTTTACATTTTCTCGCACTGTCTCCCTCACACCTGCACGCCGGAGGAGGGACTACACAGAGACATAACCTCACATTACAGTGTAGTGCAGAACTACAATTATCTACCAACAAAATGGCCAAAACATATTCTGCTCAGAGCCTTGGAGCTAATAATGGATGAGAGTAAGTGGAAAGAAAATGCTAGAAAAGCATGAGCAAAATGTAAACCTAGTTTTTATTACAGTATATTTTTTTTAACATAAATTAAATTTGTATCACAAAAAACGATGGACACTTCCATTGTTAAATTTGATCTAGCAAAGAGTATTTTCAAAAACTAATCATATATTTCATTTATATTGTTGGGGAATGAGTTAAAGACAATATATATAAGGAATTGTGCATGTTGAATTTAGTTCTGTATTTTTTTTAAACCCTGAAATATGTCCCGGGTCAATTTGACCCGAACATTACCAAAGGGTGCGAAATGTGAACATAACACAAGGGTTAACAGGTTTATGATATCACTGCCCAATCCAAGACACGAGTGGATCTGACTTTAATTACATTTGACTCGAGTGTTTCGTCAACTTAATGTGTTGCTTAAAATAATACTTCTGCAGACAGTATGTGACACTGTGAGTGTTGCACGGCCAGATACGGATCGGCTGACTCAGATAAGGAAACAATGATACATTATGATGCATGTGATATGATGTGATATGAATGATAATGGGACACATCGACGTCTGCACTCACAGTGCCGCGGACTGTAGGCTACGTAATGTTACTTTGATCTGGTTACTTATGTTGTGGCAGATATTTAATTAAAGGTGGGGTAGGTAAGTTTCAGAAACCGGCTCGAGATACACTTTTTGTTATAGTCCATGGAATGCTCTTAACATCCCGATAGCAATGAATATCTTAAGTGCTTTGACAAAAAATCCATAAAAAAATGCCATCTGTAATACTGTAAAAAGTACAACCAATCCGTTTAGCCGGCCGGCTAAACGGATTGGATGGCCTACCTGCCTGTCAGCCTTCCATCGGGGCACAAACTTATCTCGTGTCCTCATTGGTCATGTGCGCGTTCGTGTGTGTTGGAGGAGGGGCTCTATAAGGAAGTGGCAGATTTTCTCCTGTTGTGTATTTTCAAATTCTAGCGATCTCGAGCCGGTTTCTTAAGCTTACCTACCCCACCTTTCTTAACATAATAGTATAATGATAGTTATAATAGTCCGATTGCTCTTATCCTGGAACATATCCTGCTTCGGAGCACAGACTAGGTTCCAGGATAAGTCACCATGGAGATCTAGCCCGCTAAAAAGTGAACCAGCTTCGTAGTACCAGAAATCCCAGAAGTTATCTTGCTAAACGAAAATCCTGCTTCGTAGTATACCCCCCAGGTTAGCCGCACAGCATAAGTTACCATGGAGATCTAGCCTGCTAAAAAGAGAACCAGCTTCGTAGGACCGGAAAAACCGAGTTTTCCCTGAAGTTAGCCGGCTAAGCGAAAATCCTGCTTCGTAGTATACCCCCCAGGGCTCCGTACAGATGTTCACCATTGGGGGGTTTTCTGACATATTTCATGTGAACAATTATGCATTACAGTACTACTGCAAAAGTACAATCAAGTACTTTTACTGTGTACTTTTTGAGTAATCCTTTGTGAACCCCCCCCCCCCCCCCCACCCAACCGACAGGAGTGAGCAAACATTTTTTGGAAACAAAGTAGGCTAATTTGCAAATATAATTCCTGTTTATTATTATTATCAACACAGTTACTTTTGTATACAGTGAGGTAAATGGTAAAATGCCAAATACTAGCCTCAAAAGATTAAAATATAATTAATGCAAATAAACTACTTCTACTAATAATCATAATCAATTCAATAATATAAATACTATATTTTATTGTAATATAGTCAAGATAAAACATGCTTATGACATGCTCAAAAACTCATATTTCTTAAATCTGTATTCAAATGTAGTTCCCTCTGTCAGCAATGTATCAACAACTACACACACATATCAGTATTTCTCTGTGTTGTGGTTGACATGATGATGACTGTTAGGAGTTAAGGGGAGAGGCTGAGCATCACCATGAAATGTGCAAATTTACATCAAAATGAATAAAAGGGGGAAAAATGTTCCATGTTTTTTAGGCTGTAAACTTGAACTGTTATATAAGCCAACTAGAGAGACAGTGTATCACTCTTCCTCCTGTACATTAGCAGATCAAAGGCATCACATACTTGAATGAATGGTAAATAAAGAATGATGGAAATAACTGCATCTCCATTAGCCTGTATGCTCTGCAGAGACTGCCTTCTTCATGAATTGCAGCTGATGTGTTAATATGGCAATTGGAGATTTGACTTATACAACATTCGCAAGTTGTACATTTGACTCCATACAATAACCCACACTCGAGTTTCTTCATGTTTTGTTTTTTTCCCCTCTTGCTTGCGCCGGACTGAAACTGTCTTTTCACCGACATCTCTTCACCTGCACTCGTGGCCGTATCAAAGCCGTGATTGGTCAGATGTCGATTCATTGCAACGGTGTCGGGTTACAGGCGTGCTCCCCTTGTCACCGTGTCAGCGGGGGGTGCGCGGAGAACTGCGCACAGCAGCTGAGGCCCTCTGGGCGGGGCCCCCTGCGCAAGGCGGGGCCCCATGCAGCCTGCGTGATTGGCCTGTAGGCAGGGGCGCCGTAAGGGGGTGAAAAGTTAGGACGATTCTAAGGGCCCGTGACTGACAGGGGCCCCAAACATTTTTAGAACATTAAGAAAAAAGTAACTTTTCATCAATCATCAATAATTAACATTAATATAACGTTATATTGATAATGTACTCACTAAACTTACGATTCATTTAACTTATTTTCTTCCAAAAGTTAATTATCCAAAGCATCAAACACCCCCCTCTATTTACATGTAATGGTTTGGTCCTGCCTTCAAACGCTGTGCGGCACCGGCCTTTCTAGCAGAGAGTGAGAGCATGTGAGCAGGGATGCTAGTACTTACGTGTGTACGATGTCTCAACGACTAACAAAGTCAGGCTTTCAAGAAAGAAAAGAAAGGAGAGAAAGACAAGAGAGAGGGACTAAAGGGCGACAGTATGTCACCCAGTTTTTCAAAAGAAAAGGTGGGTGTGGTCCATGAGTGGTGGAAATTAGTCTGTTAGCTAAGCGTAGTCCATTGTAAATAATAATTGTAATGTTTTGCTGACATTAAAGGTGGGGTAGGTAAGTTTGAGAAACCCGCTCGAGATACACTTTTTGTTATATTGCATGGAATGCTCTTAACATCCCGATAGCAATGAATATCTTAAGTGCTTTAACAAAAAATCCATAAAAAAATGTCATCTGTGGAAGCCGTGGTGCTGTAAAAAGCACGACCAATAACTGGATGGCCTACCTGCCTGTCAGCCTTCCATCTGTGCACAAATTTATCTCGTGCCCTCATTGGTCATGTGCGAGTTCGTGTGTGTTGGAGGAGGGGCTCTGTAAGGAAGTGGCAGATTTTTCCGGTTGTGTATTTTCAAATTCTAGCGCACTCGAGCTGGTTTCTCCAAAATTACCTACCCCACCTTTAAGTACTGTTAATATCTTCACAGAAAATTCAGAGGTTTTTCATTTCACTCCTCTTTTAGCTGACATTTAATAAATGCAGGTACATTTTTAGCAGCTATTCATACTAAATCAGTTGTCCCTCCCCTGGTGCCAGGACCAACAGATCCATCTTTAGGCTCCGCAGCCCTGTCCCCCCATAAGGCTTTGCAGTCTTGCCATGCTGTCCATTGAAAGCCAGTTGGCTAGAAAGCTGGACTTCAAGGACTTGATCAGTGACTTTGCCTGTAAGAAGGCTAGGCGCTGGGCTCTTGGTGAGTAAGGCTGAGCCAGGGCTCGTAATAACTGTTAAAGGGCAAGGCTATGGTAACGATATTGGATCACTACACACAAGATGCATGATGAGAAAAAGACTGAGAACAGGTAATAGGCTCTGATTTAGCACCACCATCAGGCCTTTTCATTTCCATTTCCGTTTTGTTGTCCGTTTACACTTTAATACCTGCTTATTATGTAGTTGGTATGTATATTTAATTAAAAAATCTGCTGCTTATGTTATTTTTTTTGTTATAGCATTTTATAAATGATAATATTGGTGTTAATGTTCACTTTATTTTAATTTAAGAGATCATGTATATTTAAAGAGCCTGTGACACGGTTTTACCCCATCATCCAAACCCATCAATTTGAGTAAATATTGTCCCCTTGAAAACCGTTACTGAACTGATTTTGGATATTTGTACTTTGATAACCATTAATCTGCCCTTCAATGTTGAGAATTTTCTGGATCTTCTCGGGGATTCTTCAAGTCCCGCCAAATGATGTGTGACGTCATTGTGGGCACAGCGCTCCAGCTGCACCGTTCAGGATCCCAGCTTCTGCATGTAAACGCACGATGGTGCACACAGCAGCAAGCTCAGACAGCGATGACAGTTTAATTTTGAACGTGTCTGAGAGCACATAGGCTGAAGGATCGGTTTATGTTGTATCTGTTAGAAGTTTAGGAATGAGGTGCGTCAATATGGGCGATCATATGGTCATGTAGCCAGTGGTGGAATGGGACTAAAAATCATCCCGGGACTCTCGACCGGCCCACTTCGGTACCGCTAGTAAATTGTCAACGGGGGGAGTGGGGGATGTCAGGGGCGGCGGGTGCTGTAGATAGTAAATGTAAATATATAAATATTTGTGTCACTGCATCCTGGTAAAATACAAATATAATGTATAATGTCTGTGTCTTTGACCTTAGCGCTGCTAGCCACCTGTGCCCTGTACTACGAAGCCAGTTCAACAGACCCTGGATATGTTTGAGTAACAAACTAACTAACAACAACAAACTAACAAACGAGATCTCGCTAAGCGGTCCTACGACGCTGGTTATCAACTCGGTAAATCAAGCCAGGGTTTCTCTCTCCAGCTGAGAGCGCGTTCACGTCTAAGACACGAGTGGATCTGACTTTAATTACATTTGTCTCGAATGTTTCGTCAACATAATGTGTTGCTTAAAATAATACTTCTGCATACAGTATGTGACACTGTAAGTGTTGCACGGCCAGATACGGCTGGAGAAGCTGACTCAGATAAGGAAATATATGATATATTATGATATTATATGATCGATGATCTGATTGATGATGTAATATGAATGATAAGTGCGACACGTCGGCGTCTTCTCTGCATAAGGCAGTTTAAACTGTATTTCCTTTATCCTGTAATATGACTTGAGAGATTTAAACTCCGCACACTGAGTTGATCTCTTTTCTATAGACGCCGGAGGCGGGCAGCGTCAGGTAAAAGAAGTTATTTAGCCTTCTCAAACCTGAGCCTCACGCGCCGCCTATGGGGGATGTGCTAGTGACGACTTATCCGACCGGCCCACTTCGGTACCGGCCCATCGGGATTCGTCCCGATGGCCAGTCCGCCACTGCACCCAGCCCACGTAAACTGTCAACGGGGGGAGCCTCGCTGCGGGGAAACGGTGGACCGAGTGTCCCGATAGGAGTGGGAATAATAATAATAATAATCCGTGCATTTTATCCATTAATTTCCCCAACATTGTGGTAAAAAAACCACACGTTTAATCCATGTTGGTGTACTACAACTACAAAAAGCATCGGTTTGTTTTCTCATCAGGAAATGCAGACCGGCTCAAACAAACGATTTTTAATCATCATCCTCACGATCATTTAATGTATCATATGTTCGCCGAATTGACATGAAAGCACTAATAAATGTAGTTTCATCCACTTGAGTTTACAACCACAAAAATAATCGATTTGTTTTTATATCACATCCGACGGGAGGAAATTCAGCAGCTCTCACTCCCGATTTGTAATCCTAATGTAATCATCATCTTCACCACGATCATTTATGTTTATGTTCGCCAAATTGACATGAAAGCACTGACACATATGAATATACTGTAGTCAACTTCATTAAAACGTTATTAACGTGCCTAATCTCAGTAATTCACCATTTCTACGCATGACAACACACTTTGTCCGTGTTTGGCTCTCGAAGCGTTCCCGCATTGACGTCACTTCCGGTTTCCCCCAAAACTTCAAAATGACTCGAAGGAATTTCCCCGCGATGTTCGAAATTATTGATATTTAACGGAACGGTATCGCTTTTTCTTTTTTAAACTGACGGTTCGAGATTACTAGTAGCCCAATATTTCATTGCACAACAGTTGTTGGGATGCTGTCACAGGCTCTTTAAGTTATATTTATTTAGATTTTTGAAAGTTCCATTCAAAAATGTTATTAAAAAGGCATATATACCATAAAAGATGACTATTGAGGTCTATTGTCAGGAATGTTAGTGTTATATCAAATAGTGAATTCTACTGCAGCAGAATGTTGCACGTTAGCACAGTGTTATATGTTCACCGCTCAGTGTCAGTAAATATTGTGCAGTTAGTATTGGACTACAAGATAGATGCAAGCCTGTACAGGTAGAGTTATTTAAAGCATAAATGAGTGGGTTGGGTTCTGGAGGTGTGGTGACAGCATTGTGCTTGGTTAGCGTGACCTGGGCCTGGTGGTGGGGCCCCATGTGATATATTTTCATTGGGCCCAAAATCCCTGGCGGCGCCCCTGCCTGGAACATTAGGACTGAGAGTCTGACACTGTGACATCACACCAGCTTCCAGGTCAGCTGCGTGTGTGTGTGTGTGTGTGTGTGTGTGTGTGTGTGTGTGTGTGTGTGTGTGTGTGTGTGTGTGTGTGTGTGTGTGTGTGTGTGTGTGTGTGTGTGTGTGTGTGTGTGTGTGTGTGTGTGTGTGTGTGTGTGTGTGTGTGTGTGTGAGTGAGAGAGTGTGATTAGCTCTAGGATAAGGCAGGGAGTCCTGGTGGTGACAGGTTTATTAAATATCTCAGGGCCCACAGTGGACATGGCAGGGAGGGAGACCCCCACTGCTCATGTAATTAACTATGCTCTTGTTTGGAGTGTGTGTGTGTGTGTGTGTGTGTGTGTGTGTGTGTGTGTGTGTGTGTGTGTGTGTGTGTGTGTGTGTGTGTGTGTGTGTGTGTGTGTGTGTGTGTGTGTGTGTGTGTGTGTGTGTGTGTGTGTGTGTGTGTGTGTGTGTGTGTGTGTGTGTGTGTGTGTGTAATGATGCTGAAAAGGAATCTAACTTCGATACAACCAATGTTAATATCTCGGCCGTCTCCGATACCGATCTCCGGTGCTGATAAGGCTCCGTTTAACGACCGTCCAATCTTTTTAGGATTTCAAAACCCCCCAGAATCTACACGCAAGATCAACGTAATCTGCTTAGGGGGGCGTTTACAACGTGGTCGTATCACTTATTTCAGGCACTAAAGCGTCGGTCTCCGACCGCCAGGATAGCCAAACGGTGTGTATGGGGTAGTAGGTGTTGGTGGGCTGATAGAACCCCAGAGCAGTATCTAAACTGCCCCTGGAGGAGAATCCCTCCGTTAATGAGAGACTCCCTGGTAATTAGGGCAGCTTCAGAACCCACAGTCCCTAACCCCACCCTCTCTTGATCCCCCAATATATCAATCAAAACAATGCAAATGTAATATCAAACACAGCCAGAGTCAAACATTAATGTCACAGCAGTGACATTACCACCGCAGAGCATGTCATATTTCAACATTCATCAAAACCACCTCAACCACAGTAACCAATGTGAAACTATAGTTTAACCTTAGCAGAGTTTCTATTCCCCTTAAACAATTTAAATCCAAATTATCAACTAATGTCAGCCTTTTCCAAGGAAGGGTGTTCTTACCTCACTCTAAGACCAAGCAGATACCTTCAGAGCCCACCAGAGAGACCAGGAGTTTGAAGTGTACAAAGTACAAACCAGATTTATTACGGTTTTAACAAAAATTGAGGATTAAAAATAATCCTTAAAAAATAATAAAGACACCAAGTCAAAATACAATAGCCACAGGTTCACAAGTCAAAAGTCAAAGCACGGTCTAAAAGAGCCCAGGCCCAGGCCCAGGCCCAGGCCCAGGCCCAAGGCTTGAAAAAAGCCTTGTTCCTTCTTCTCCATCCTTCTTTATAGTCTTCTTCCTCCTCCCTCTCTGCATCAGGTGGTCTCCCCCTTTCTCTCTTTCAGTCAGAAGGAGGTCACAACTGTTCAACTTTTAATTATTGAACATTAAAAAATGTAAGGTTTAAAAACAAATACAAATTTATAGTAATGATATGTAATTTTAAAGAGAGGGAATATTAAAAATGTTCATGAAAGCAGAACACATTGTCAATGTCATGTTTTAGAATCAAGTTATTGTCTTTAAACATTTCAATTTCAAATATGCAAACTTTATACTTTAATTCATTAACAGAGACTTCATTTATTAACAGAGACAAATAAGGACAGCTTGTCTCTACGATTCGCTGGCCCTAAGACATTCCCCCCCATGTACTGTACAATCAAGTTGTATCCTTTCCATTCACAGCCAATTTAGCATCTTTTTATCAATGGTAAGCTTAATAGAGGTAGGTGAGGTAAAGGTCAGGTCTGACACGGCCACTTACACAGCAGAACTGTCAACAATGCGGACCTGAGACCTCAGATCTTGCAGACATCGCACTCGTTTTGCATGTTGGAATTAGCCTTGAATCAAACATGACACTAAGATTGAAATCTTTAATCTCTTTCGGTCTCTACAGTAGCCCTCTTTGAGAACGAACTAGAGTTTAAAGTTGTTCTGCAGTAGTTTCTGCTCCCAAAGGAGGCTCTGCTTATGAGGTAATCATTTATAATTCTCTAACAGATGTACAGCACAGTTAAATGAACAACTTCTCAAAAAATATGATTTTTTTTCTCCTAATGAAAACATATTATAACTTTAAAAATATGACTTATAATAATAGTAGATGTGGGTGTGAAGCAGAACCACGGCAACAACCGCAGCCTGGAACCACTATCCGGGGTGTATCCATGATCCATGGCAACCTGTGAGACTGCAGCCTCCTCGTCAATGAGGAGAGACAAAGAGCTCCCAATGAGAGACATTGAGAGGCTGTTATTGGACTTATTTGCCTAATCTTGGTCATTCAGTAGCAGTAGACCCTGCTTTAGTTCCAGTGGTGTAGTGGGGATTTTTTTTACTGGGGGGACGCTATTTTAAATTAGGTCATCCCAAACAATGCCAAACAAGTGCGCACGCGCGCAGTGCACTCACAAAACGGGCAGACAGGTCCACAGAAACTACCGGTATGCTTAGTCCTACTTTACTTACTGTACTGCAAAAAGCAGACGGCGCTGTGCTCAACAGACACACACAGACTCAAAACCATGGACACACATGTTACATAAACAATGTATAGGCCTAAATTGCATAAACTATACTATTGCAACTAAGCAGACAGCGCTGCTTTTCTCTCTCTCTATCTCCACTTTCAAAATCTATTTAAAACTCATAACAAACAAACAAAATTCCCAAAGTTGTCCTGAAATTAACTTATTAAATAAACAAAACGAAAAATATATATAGCCTACTAATGCAAACATTGAATCTGGACTGGAAATTATTCTGATTAGGCCTAGCCTACATTGCAAATAAGCAGACAGCGCTGCTTTTTTCCACACACACACACACACACACACACACACACACACACACACATGCCACACACACACACACACACACACACACACCCACACACACACACACACACACACACACACACACACACACACACACACACACACACACACACACACACACACACACACACACACACACACACACACACACACACACACACACACACCTTGCGTTTTGAAGACTGATACATCAGATATGGATGAACAAACTTTGCAGCCCAGTTTCCCAGCTTTGCAGTCTATCCACGGGTATGTCTCTTGTTTCCTCCGCCACATCTCCTCCGTCCATACCTCTGGGAAAGGTGAGCTTGAGCTAGCCAGGGGAACGTTGCTAGCGCAGCTAACGTGCACGTTAGCTAGCATTATCCACGTCTTTAGGCGGCTCTTCTGATGATGTACTGTAGTACTAGTAGCAGCTTCACTTGTAGCTTCGGTGCTGCTAGACTCTTTCTTCTTGTGAATTATATTCTTTTTAGAAAAGAAGTCAAGTAAAAAATGTTTGCCTGCCATTATAGAGCTTTTTCGTTAGCGTTCTTGAGGGAAAGAGCTGCCGCAAAATCGGCGGGCGGTAAACTGGCCGTGGGTGTGTCACTGACACACCCCCAGCTCGCCGCGGGGTCACGAGCGTGATGACTAATCATAATTCTTTAAGGAAATCGTTTTTATTTTTTATTATAATTACTGTGAAATGTATTATGTTTTTGTCATTATTACAACAAATACACACTTGCAACTGATAAGACTGGCAATGATTTTATATTTATTAGACTATTACAAAAAAGATCATGCTCCAAATAAGTGGGGGTACGGCGTACCCCCGCGTCCAACGGCCACTACACCACTGTTTAGTTCGTATGGCTCTTTAGAACCAGGAATAGTTTTGTCAAAAGGAGACAATCACAAGTAGGGTTGGGAACCGATAAGAAAATGCCGGGTACTGGGTACCCATACAAAATACACAATTTCGGTTCTGCTTAACGGTTACTAAATGCGGTAGACCCTGTATTCCACCGGGTCACCGCGGCGCAGACGGACCCGGTGGAATACAGGGTCTACCGCATTTAGGAACCGGCCGTCAGCGGGCCGTTGGCGGCCGGCTCGGTTCGCTGACGGCCGGCACCGCCCTTCATTTTTTTAAACGGCAGTTGCGCTGACAGGCGACAGAGACCACAGTTGCCCCGCAGCGAGGCTCCCCCCGCCCTCCCGTAGACAGGTCACAAGCTCAGTCACTTCATATCACCAAAGATGGATCGCGGTAAACGCTCTAAACTTCTAAAGTGAGGCTCCACTACACTAAAAAAGAAAAAGACAAGGCATTGTTTTATTTGTGCAAATTAGAGTGTGATAGACTTTTCTTCCCCTGTTCATTTGTTACAAACGAGAAGAAACTTCCACTGGTATAAATACAGCATGGATAAGTTAGACAGCATTGTTAGATATTGTAACAACCAACATAAGTTTGTTGTTACAATATCATCAACTGACATCATCATCATCATTAACAACATTACCAAGTTCAGAACCCTGAATCTATTGTTATTCAAGCGGGAACTCTGAACCAGAAGCCAGAAGTGAGGATCTGAATCTCAGAGTGAGGGGTTGGAGTTTTCTGATTGAGAATGAGTGGATCAGCTTCCTGCACCACCTGTCTGTGTAGGTCAGTGATGTCATTTTGCTCAACACCTACAACTTTACTGCTGATCTTCACTATTTTGCAAAGAGCTGTTTTCTAAGCCTTGCTCCATATTTAGGAGCTACAACAAACTATGTTTCAGGTTACTGGCTGGAGAAACTGTTTGACCGCAGTAACAACACCACTGCTTTGTTAATGCACTGTGCTACATCAACAGATAAACAATCAGCATATAACTATGCACTATTCTATGAAACCCCGTCTGACTGCAGACAACAAGTGCATTTCCCTTAATGTGCTCCTGACAACAACGGACGGCTGGATACTGAGTGTAACACAGGAGGAAGAACCAGAGGAGGATGAGCTCTTTACTTTTCTACCTAGACACACAGTGCTATTAGAGTGGAAATAGTTTGAGCTTGAATGATTTCAGCCGGTCAGAGTGATCTGTCAGACAGCAGAGGACAGCTGGGTGCCAGAGATCCTCACAGCAGTATCTCTCTGTTTAACTCTCCCTCTTGTTAATGCTCAATTAAAACAGGATTTGGGTTTTCACCAGCAATATTTCCAGATCCAATCATAATCAGATTAAGGTCCAGAGCGGAGGCAGCCAGTCTAGCCGGCTCCAGGGAGCAGTTGGGGGTTCAGTTCCTTGCTCAATGGAACCTCGGTAGTGGCCCAGGAGGTGAACTGGCTTCTCTCAAGTTACAGTCCACATTCCGTTTTTCTTTGGTAGGATCGGGACGTGAACCGGTGACCCTTCATCGCCCCTACAGACTGAACAACTGTAGCCGAAGCATGGAATACAGAGCTTGACTTGGACAGAGTGAATGAATGACAGGGATTGGACGGTGGTGGAGCACACAGGAAATGAAATGATGACATGGCAGCTCTCCCATCAACCAATCACACTCTGAGAAAGTAACCTCTCCCTGGGTGTCACTGGGCAGACAACACACGCACACCCACGCACACACACACACGAGTTTACCCAACATAGCTTTATAAATAAAAGTGTACCAGTGATTGAGCCTCCGTACAGAGAGTGATGGTAAACCTGCCTTGGTATACAGTGTACAGTGATGTGTAAGCGCTTTACAGCACTGTGATACGCAGCATCCAATTTGCTCAGGTAATTGGCAGGTGCATTCATATACAACAAATCACCATAGTCCAGCACAGGTAAAAAGGTCACAGTGACTAACCTTTTCCTGGCCTCAAGCGAGAAACAGGACTTGTTCCTGTAGAAGAAACCTAGCCTAACCCTCAGTTTCTTAAGCAGGTTATTGACATGAAGTTTAAAAGAGAGACAATCATCAAGCCAGATACCAAGGTATTTGTAACAGGTAACCACTTCAAGTTTTGTTCCTTGCGTAGTTACAATATCTAAAACAGGCTCTGGTGTATTTTTTGCTTTTGAAAAGAGCATTACCTTGGTTTTATCCACATTTAAAAGAAGCTTTAATTCAGAGAGCTGAGTCTGAATAATGTTAAAACAGCCTGTAATTTAACAACAGCCTCCTTAATGGTGGGACCTGCACAATACATCACAGTATCATCCGCATAAAAATGTAAAGTAGCTTCATCCACATTATCACCTACGCTGTTAATATATATGGAGAATAAAAGTGGTCCTAAAACAGAACCTTGTGGTACACCATTAGAAATGTTTAACCACTCAGAAGACAGTCCATCAAAATGAACACATTGGGACCTTTCAGAGAGGTAGTTCACAAACCACCCACTGCATTGCTGGATATGCCAATACTGAGTAGCCTCTGCTTTAAGATGCGATGATCAACGGTGTCAAACGCTTTGGAAAGGTCAATAAACAGAGCTGCACAACTCTGCTTATTATCTAAAATACTAGTAATGTCATTTACCACTTTCATTGTCGCAGTGATGGTGCAGTGTTGCTTTCTGAATCCTGACTGATGTTTAGACAGGATATCATTTATACATAAAAACTCCTTTACTTGTTCACTCACAAGTCATTCGAGCACCTTAGCCAGAACGGACAATTTAGAGATTGGCCTATAGTTATTTAAAATAGTTGCCTCCCCTCCTTTCAGTAAAGGAAATACATAAGCAGACTTCCATACTTTTGGAATTGTATTTGTGCTGAGGGAGAGGTTAAAAAGAGAAGTAAGAGGTGGAGCAATAATCTTTAAAAAGAAAGGTTCTAAGTTGTCCGGGCCAGCCGGTTTCCTAGGATCTAACTTGGATAATGCTTCATGAACAATACCAATAGTTAAAGGAGTAAAACTGAAAGGGTTTTCCAGACCACATTGTTCAGAGTCAAGGATTGGAGCATTCACAGGAGCCACACAGCCAAACAGAGAGCCACAAGACACAAAATGCTCATTAAAGCAATTTAGCATAGTAGCCCTGTCTGATATAGTGCCAGATGCTGTGGTGAGGCACGGAGGTAGCTCATTTGGGATATCACCAGTGGAAATCGATTTTATGGCTTTCCAAAATGTCCTAGGATTATTCAGGTTTTCTGTGGTAACCGACAAATAGTACTTTGATTTAGGACTTTTTATTTGAGATGTGAAGCTATTTCTTAGCTGCCTAAAACGTAGCCATTCTACCTCTGAGCCTGATTTCCTAGCCTTAGCCCAAGCATTATTTCTCTCATGAAGGAGACTGGACAGCTTAGCAGAAAACCAGGGATTGTTTCGTCCCTTCACTCTAAATGTACGCAGAGGTGCATGTCTATCTATAATTTTAATAAAACCAAGATAAAAATAAGACAATGCAGTTTCTACATCAGCACACAGATTGATTTTACCCCAATCAAAATCAAACAGATCATGTAAAAAACCCTGCTCCACAAAGTGTTTTTTGTCTCTCTTTGTGATGATACGTGGTTTAACCTTTTGGAACTTAGTGTCCCTAATTGTGGCTACAACACAGTGGTCACTCACATCATTAGCAAATACTCCCACAGATGAGTATTTATGTGGAACATTTGTTAAAATTAGATCAATTAAGGAGGATTTATTTGGGGACTTAATATTTGGGCGAGTAGGACTGTCTATAATCTGGGTAAAATTCAATGAGGTACACAGGTTTTTAAAATCCTTTGACACAGAAGTTAACCAGTCCCAATTAAAATCACCAAGCAGCACTATTTCCTTGTAGGAAAGTTGTGATAACAGTTTTGCCAATGACGATAAAGAGTCCTTGACAGCCGAGGGGGCCCTGTAGCAGCCCACCACCATGACCTGTTGACCCTTTGTTACCTCAATATTCACGGCTAAAAATTCTAGCTGTTTACTAACAGATTTGGAAACCATATTAGTTACACAAAACTTATTTTTCACATAAATGGCAACGCCACCACCTTTTTTAGCCCGGTCAGTACGATATACACTGTAACCATTTATGTAAATGTCAGAGGCCAAAATGGATTTATCTAGCCACGTTTCTGATAAGACAATGACATCAGCATCAGTCGAACTCGCCCAAAATCTAATTTAGGTAACAGACGACGCACATTTAAAGGAATTAAACCTAGCCCAGATCTAGATATAAAATCTTAACAGTTTGTTATGCTCATCGAGTAATCCGTGAGCAGAGCATCAAGTTGGCATGCTTATAACAGCTGAATGCGGCGATTACCCTCTTGTTCAGCAAAACACCTCACAAACGTATTAAGATTAGGGCTGTCAAGTTAACACGTTAATAACGTGTTAACGCAAAAAAAAATAACGCCACTAATTATTTTAACGCGATTAACGCATGTGCATGTTTTGTCCTCGGCCGCCCCGTAGTTTCAGAGCGCATCGAGTTTAAAATACCATCTACAAGCTGATGCTGACAGCCCCGCTCCTGCCGCCCGCTTGCTGCAGACCACACTTCCACGCTCACCGGCAGGCACCGACTGGCCATAGGGAGGACCGGGAGAGACCTTACGTGTATTATTGTTGTTAGCATCTGGTGCTAGTTAGCTGCGCTAACGGATATAAGGAGCTGTTTAAATGAAAACAGAGGAGCGACATTTCGCCGACAACTGCGCCGAGCACTTGACTTGATGCAGGAAGCCAGACAGTGGGACATTGTACGAGAAGTCAGCACACTCAGCACGGATAGTGCGCGTAACATGATTGCAGCGTCCAGGCAGCTCCCGTTCGAGCATATGCCTTGAGTTGCACATAGCTCCAACGATCCATCACACACACATTTGACTTTTTGTATGCAGCCAAGACACACACACACACACACACACACACACACACACACACACACACACACACACACACACACACACACACACACACACACACACACACACACACACACACACACACACACACACACACACACACTTTGTATTGTATTATTGAATGAGAGAGGTTCCAGGTTGAATTGAGGCGAATATTTGTAATGTTCAGAGGTTGTTGTGTTTAATATTCATGAGAATATTTGTCATTGTTCAAATGATAATAAAGGTTTGCATAAAGCATATTTGTCCACTCATATGTTGATAACAGTATTAAAAACTTGAGAAATATCCCTCTAAGGTACATTTAGAACAGATAACAAATTTGCGATTCATTTGCGATTCATTTGCGATTCATTTGCGATTCATTTGCGATTCATTTGCGATTAATCGCGATTAACTATGGACAATCATGCGATTAATCGCGATTAAATATTTTAATCGACTGACAGCCCTAATTAAGATGTAAAGATTTAGTGCGTTTTGATTCAATGCTGAGTACAGCCACACTGACAGTCTCTTCTCTGTCATTGCAGACCGCAAATACCTCATTCCTTCAGTACTTGGGTCCGAATGCGCTGTCCCGTTCAAATGAAATCAGCGCCGGCTGGGGGAGGGGTTACAAGGCTTGCGTCTTGTGCTGCATTCACTTGCACTCGGACATTAGAGACTTTCTCTCATAAATGTCCGATGAGCCACAACTTTTATTTCAAAACAAAGCTGACGTTTTCTGCCAGACGCTGTCTCCTCTTTCACTTTATGTAACTTCACTAAAGATCGATCCATGTTGCCGCTCGCATGAAGTTAGCTGAAGTTACTAGCTAGATTTCACTGTTTCTCGTTATTTTCTTCTCACGCTGCGCCTCCCCTGAAGCTCTCTGGCGCCCCCCAGGGGAGGCGCGCCTCACATTTTGAAAACCGCTGCTGTATTACATTACATTGCATTTAGCTGAAGCTTTTATCCAAAGCGACTTACAATAAGTGCGTTCGACTAACAAAATACAAACTTGAAGAAAACAGAATCATATAAGTACATCAGGCTTCATAGAGCAAAAACATTTGAAGTGCTACTCAACTGGCTTTAGATAAACCAGCCCTTTATTAGTATACAAGTGCTTTGTTAATAGTTCTATCGCTCGAAGTGGAGTCGAAAGAGATGAGTTTTCAATCTGCGCCGGAAGGTGTGTAAGCTATCTGCTGTCCTGATGTCAATGGGGAGCTCATTCCACCATTTTGGAGCCAGGATAGCAAACCCACGTGTTTTTGCTGATGAGAACTTGGGTCCCCTTCGCAGCGATGGTGCAGCGAGCCGTTTGGTTGATGCAGAGCGGAGTGCACTTGCTGGGGTGTACGGTTTAACAATGTCCTGGATTTAGGAAGGGCCAGATCCATTCGCAGCATGGTACGCAAGTACCATTGTCTTGAAGTGGATTCTAGCAGTAGAAGGTTGAAGACCAGGCGAGCAGCTGCATTCTGGATGAGCTGCAGAGGTCGGATGGCACATGCAGGTAGACCAGCCAGGAGGGAGTTGCAGTAGTCTAGGCGTGAGATGACGAGAGCCCGGACCAGAACATGCGTCGCTTTCTGGGTCAGCTGGGGACGTATCCTCCTGATGTTGTGAAGCGTGTATCTGCAGCAGCGGGTTGTAGCAGCAATGTTTGCAGTGAAGGACAGGTTGTTATCTAGGGTCACACCCAGATTCCTTGCAGTCTGAGTCGGGGAAACAACAGAGGTGCCAATGTTGATTGTTAGGTCAAGAGTGGGACAATCTTTTCCCGGAAGGAAAAGCAGTTCAGTTTTGTCAAGGTTGAGCTTGAGGTGGTGAGCAGACATCCACTGAGAGATGTCAGCTAGACAAGCAGAGATGCGTGCGACGACCTGGGTCTCTGAGCGGGGAAAGGACAGAATTAGTTGGGTGTCGTCAGCGTAGCAGTGGTATGAAAAACCATGCGGGCGAATGACAGATCCAAGCGAGTTTGTGTACAGGGAGAAGAGGAGGGGACCAAGAACAGAGCCCTGAGGGACCCCTGTAGTTAATTGACAAGGGTCGGACTCGGACCCTCTCCAAGTAACCCTGTAGGTACGGTCTTTGAGGTATGAGGTGAGGAGGGAAAGTGCAGAGCCTGAAACTCCAAGTTCTTGGAGAGTGCGAAGGAGGATCTGATGATTCACCGTGTCGAATGCAGCAGACAGGTCCAACAGGATGATGACAGAGGAGAGGGAGGCTGCTTTAGCAGTGTGCCGTTCCTCAGTGACAGCAGGGAGGGCAGTTTCTGTGGAGTGACCTGCCTTGAAACCAGACTGGTGCGGATCCAGAAGGTTGTTCTGATGGAGATAGCAGGAGAGTTGTTTAAAGACAGTGCGTTCAAGTGTTTTAGACAGGAACGGGAGGAGAGAGACAGGCCTGTAGTTTATAACATCAGACGGGTTGAGAGTGGGTTTCTTTAGGAGAGGGTTTACTCTTGCCTCCTTGAGACTGTTTGGAAAGTGACCAGAAGTTAGAGAAGTGTTGATGAAATGGGTGAGAAACGGTAGAATATCAGGAGCGATAGTCTGAAGGAGGTTTGAGGGGATAGGGTCCAGAGGACAGGTGGTAGGGCGGGCAGAGGTAATGAGGGTAAGAACCTCACTTGGAGAGAGAGGGGAAAAGGAGGTCAGTGTGTGGGTGAAAGGAGGGTCTGGTGACCCAGCGGTGAGTAAAGGTGAGTCAGAAAAAGAAGAGCGAATATCATCAACCTTTTTTTCAAAGTGGTTAACAAAGTCGCTTGACAGGAGGGAGGAGGGGGAAGGGGCTTTGGGGGGGTCCAGGAGGGAGGAGAAGATGGAAAATAGTTTTTTGGGATTGGAATAGGAAGATTGGATCTTATCTTGAAAGAAAGTGCTTTTGCCTGAGAGATGGAAGCAGAGAAAGAGGAGAGGAGAGCCTGATAGGTTAGGAGGTCGTCACTGTGTTTGGATTTCCACCATTTCCGCTCTGCTGCCCGAATGACGGTTCTATTAGCACGCAGTGCGACATTTAGCCAGGGAGCAGGAGGGGACTGACGAGCCTGCCGAGATGTGAGAGGACAGAGAGAGTCCAGAGAGGATGAGAGAGGACAGAGAGAGTCCAGAGAGGATGAGAGAGGAGAGAGGAGAGTTTCTGCAGCAGAGTTTGGAGGCAGGAGTTGGAACGAGTCAGAGGAAGGGAGGGCTGAGAGCACCGATGAGGCAAAGGTAGAGGGGGAGAGGGAACGAAGGTTACAGCGGACAGGTGCAGGATGAGAAGAGATTAGTTTGTTATGTTTGGAAAGGGGTAGAGAGAATGAAATGAAGAAGTGATCGGATGTGTGGAGCGGGTTTACAGAGAGGTTAGAAGTAGTGCAGTTCCTTGAGAATATGAGATCAAGGACATTGCCAGCTTTATGAGTTGATGGGGACGGAGACAGTGAGAAAGCAAAGGCGGTTAACAGAGATGTTAGTTCGTCCATCTTCCCCGTCTGGAGGTTGAAGTCTCCGAGAAGTACAGCGGGAGGGCCAGTTTCAGGGATGTGTGAGAGGAGATGATCTAACTCCTCCAAGAAGTCCCCCAAGGCGCCTGGTGGACGGTAGAGAACAACAATGGTTAATTGTATAGGATGGGTTACTGTGACGGCATGGAATTCAAAGGTGGAAGGAGTGAAGTTAGGTAGCTTGAAGAGGGAAAAGCTCCATTTGGGAGAGAGCAGGAGACCAGTGCCACCTCCTCTGCCAGTGGGTCTGGGTGTATGGGAGAAGGAATATGCTGTGGAGAGAGCATGAGACCAGTGCCCCCTCCTCTGCCAGTGGGTCTGGGTGTATGGGAGAAGGAGTATGCTGGAGAGAGCTGCTGGGGTGGATGTGTTGGATGGAGTAATCCAGGTCTCAGTGAGAGCAAGGAAACCCAGAGTCTGCAGGGAGGCGGAGCCAGAGATGAAGTCAGCCTTAGGAACAGCTGACTGGCAGTTCCACAGGCCACCTGAAACTAGATGTTGGATCTCAGTGGAGCACGTGGGATAGACGAGAGCAGGCCGGTTATATCGATTACGAGATACACGGGGCCAGTGATAATTGCGAGAAGACACATAAACAGGAATGGAGAAAATACACGTGATTATAGCATGAGGGGCTAAACAACCAAATAAAACAAAACACCAGCGACACTTGGCTCAATCAAAGTAGGATTTGCCTCCCTCGTGACTCCCGCAGGACTCCTTTGTCTTTGTCAGTCTTACTCCCGCAGGACTCTAATGTCTTTGTCCGTCTTTGTCCGTCTTAGCCTGTCTGACGCTCCAGGAAAGTGCTACCTAAAATGGACACCTGATTGCTGAGTTCTCACAGCTGTGGGGTCACGTCCCTTTAATTAGTTAACTCTCTGCAGCTGGTGGCCCTCAAAAGGAAATCGAGACTGGCTTCCTCCTGACTTGTTATTGTCTTTTAAGTCAATTACATTAAACCCTAAGTTATAAAGTTACGAGTTTAACCCTTAATACAGTTACACCTACTCAATAAAGCTCTAGTATTCTACAAATGTTTAAATCAAAGTTAACCCTAACAGTCAGTTAGTTCAGTTTCAAGGTTTCTGTCAAATGACTTGTCCCAAGTTTCGGCCTGACAGATACTGTAGCGGTTTTGAGATTTAAAATCACAATTTCAGTCAGATCAACTACAGAGCATTGATACAGAGAACACACACTGAAACAGAGAAGTCTAAACACAGAATGTTACTCACACAATTCTAGAAGTCTCCAGTTGCTTTCCTGTAAAAATCGAGTTGCACACTGTATAGTATGCAACCAACAGAAAAAGGGACCAAAACATTTTTTGGGCAGATATCCAAAAGGACAAGACATAACAGTATTAAACACATTTAGATTTGGAGAAATTCAGCAATGTGATAAAAATGCCTGAGCTTAAGGAAAAGCAGACTGTGATGGTTCTATAAATATGTTTGTAGTGCTGTATATCACCACTGTATAGCACATCTGCTGTCTGCCACTTGCTCTTTCGTTCTTCTGGTTTTATATATGGTCTGTGTATGAGGACGAGGGATTCCTACAGGCTACAATCCTTACGGCAACATGGATTAGATTTCAGACATTCATTTATTTTAGGAGGCACCTACTGGGTCAACGTGCAGGCTGCAAATATTTAAGCTGCAGCATAAATGCATCAGAATCGGTTTTATTACCAATTAAGTTTACATATACGAGTGATAGACAGATGCACAGAAGGTAGTAAGTGTTTTTTTACATTACATTACATTGCATTTAGCTGACGCTTTTATCCAAAGCGACTTACAATAAGTACATTCGACCAGGAAGACACAACCTTGAAGAAAACAGAATCATATAAGTACATCAGGTTTCAAAGAGCCAATCAGTTCAAGTGCTACTCAACTGGCTTTAGATAAGCCAGTCCTTTATTAGTATATAAGTGCTCTGTTAGCAGTTCTTTGTTAGTAATTCTATCGCTCGAGGTGGAGTCGAAAGAGATGAGTTTTCAGTCTGCGCCGGAAAGTGTGTAAGCTTTCTGCTGTCCTGATGTCAATGGGAGCTCATTCCACCATTTTGGAGCCAGGATAGCAAACCCACGTGTTTCTGCTGATGGGAACTTGGGTCCCCCTCGCAGCGAGGGTGCAGCGAGTCGTTTGGTTGATGCAGAGCGTAGTGCACGCGCTGGGGTGTACGGTTTAACCATGTCCTGGATGTAAGAAGGGCCAGATCCATTCGCAGCATGGTACGCAAGTACCATTGTCTTGAAGTGAATTCTAGCAGTTACCGGAAGCCAGTGAAGGGAGCGGAGGAGCGGAGTGGTGTGGGGACATTTAGGAAGGTTGAAGACCAGACGAGCCGCTGCATTCTGGATGAGCTGCAGGTCGGATGGCACATGCAGGTAGACCAGCCAGGAGGGAGTTGCAGTAGTTTAGGCGTGAGGTGACGAGAGCCTGGACCAGAACCTGCGTTGCTTTCTGGGTCAGCTGGGGACGTATCTTGCTGATGTTGAAAAGCGTTTTTGAAGGTGGCTTGTAATAAAAATATTTCTTCATACATACAAAGACATAATCATATTAGTAGGTTCTCTATAGATCTAATTTATTTTTTAAAGTTTATTAAACCAGTACACACAGCTCATACTTAACAGAAAATGATATATGATTTGTGAATCCAATGAATATAGCAATGAATGATGACCATCATATATATTAAAATCATTTAAAGATATATTGGCTAGAAGATGATAATACATTTAATGCACGGTTCATTAGCTCACAGTTTGGGAAACACTTTTGAAGCAATTCGGTATTCATTGTACTTTGATGGGAGATCCTTCTGAGATATAATGTTTAATCTTCCTCATAGTTTCTGCCCCACTATGACAGGAAGTGGTGAAGAAATTGAGTGAGAAGGCCACATCCTGGATGGTAGGAAAACAACTATTGAAACAGGTCTGTCCCATACATTTGACAAAATCGAATTCACAATGAAAAAAGAACCATTATTATTAGGCATTATTTTGCAGACTCCTCGTCCAAATGACGTAGTTGCTTGGAGCTGATGTAGACCACATATTTTGGTGGACAACAAATGAAATACTGAGCTGTAAAAGATATGCTCCAGTATAGTGTTATTATAGTATGAGACAGCATTGTGTTGCCTGTAGCAAACACTGGATGCAGAAGCAGAAGAAATACTTTGACAATCCGAGGAGGGAATAAGATAACATGCTGCTGTTGATGCAAAGTAATGCTGGGAAATAGACTGGATAGTGGCATATTCAGACAGGGTGGCCAACAGGGAAGACACAACTAGTATATGGTTTGACAACAATATGTTTTTAGCGTTAACGATATAAATATCTAAGAGTTGCCCACTTTTATGCCCAATCACCATAAAAGGGGTTAAGGAAAATAAGGCATTCTTGTAAAAAAAAAAAAAGGCCACACTGTGAATCAGATGTTACGGAGTCTTCAGGTTTTTCCCAACATGGCAGCTGTTAGTTTTCCTCACATATGGAGATTTAGATCCAATAATCACAGTTTTGGCTGTCTTTCATCCGGTCCGACATTTTTCCACCATGGATGAGATACCACTGCAGTGTTGATGTTGCTGGTACAAGCTGTTAGTCCCGGTCCTACTACAGAGCTATAGGATGGCAGCGAGGCAGACTTTACAAGCTGTTACGAGGCGGTGCTGTTTACGAGCTGCAGGCTGGGGGGGAGCCAATCAAACTATGTGGTGGTACAATAACACAACATATAGGTTTGTAAAATCCAACCGCTACAGGCCTGGCTCCAGCTAAGGCTGCTGTGTCAGCGTAGGCCGTATTAGCTAGCCACTCATGCTAACCTGCATGTCGCTAAGTTCTGCTAGGGTGGTAGTGTGTGTGGGGGGCAGCAACATGTTCCCACTACCATCCATCTGTCAGCCCTTGCTTTTGAGCTCAGCATCTCTCACTTAATGTCATGTTTTCATGTCATTCCTCAATATGGGAGCTATAGCATTGTGTAGGCATGCAGAAAGCAGGAGTGTTCATATGAGCGTCCATCTGCTCCAACGTGCTGCGCTCACAGGCACTAGCTCAGGGGTGGCCAACCCGCGGCTCTTGAGCCGCATGCGGCTCTTTGCCTAGTTTCATGCGGCTCTTCAGTTCATATCGAATTGTATATGTGTGAGTTTGGGGGAGAGACACTGACTCCTGACTAGTGTTGCACGGTGTACCGATACTTGAAAGGTACCGCGATACCCTGCCGTTAAAAACGTTACGATTCCTCCGTTTCATTAGTATCGGTACTTTAAGAATGACGGGGGAAAGTACTCCGGTGAGAAAGCGCCGTTTTAATAAGAGCCGTGTGTGTTCAGCGCTCTGCTTCCACTCCCTGCACTGCAGCCGTGCCTGCAGTCCCTCCCCTCTCAAGCACACTCTAAGTCCCTCCCCTCTCTCGTGCACGCGCTAGCTGCCAGAGCATGTGAGAAAACGAGAAGCATGGCTGCAAGTGGGAGTGCAACTGCCGCTGCGCCTCGGCTTGTTGACAAAAAGACGCCAGAAGCGACATTTGTATGTATTTTAGCTATATCTCTGACAGTGAGGGCAAGCCTACGGACACCACGAGGCCTGTCTGTGAGAAATGTATTAATTTTATTTAATACGAATTCTTGTCATTTATTTTATTTATTGTTCTCATTGTTTAAAAGTTTGTCAACCTATCGTCGATTAAACACTATCCAGTGTTTCCCCTACCATTGTCTTGGGGGGGCGCTGCGCCCCGCCAACGGAACCCCGCGCCCCCCCCCCTGAAATGCAAGGTGTTATACATATAAAAAAACATTTTTAAATATATATAGCACCAAATTGCAAATAATCTATAACTACTGTCACTTTTCACATTGAACATGTGCTCTTTTATTAAATAAACTAAACGCTTTCATTTTAAGTTGTGAGTTTAGTGTTTTTGACCCTAAGAAACACTGATGCATTAATCAATAACAATAATCCACAGCTCCTCTCTCTGCTCCAGAGGATTTAAAATATATATATCCCAATGCCACAAAAATGCATCAGTGACGTGGTTGAAATCTTGTCTCCAGAAAACAAAAAACTGAAACAAGCGGTATCAGTGACGTTGTTTGATGTGGCTCTTTGCAGTAAGAGAAACAATGTGGCTCTTAACCTCTGACTGGTTGGCCACCCCTGCTCCAGCTTATGTTGTGACAATCCTCAGATGTATGAAAGAGGTCATATATGAAACTGAGATACATTTGCAGATGGCTGCTCAAGTTGTTTTTCTAAATCTATTACCAGGGCATTTATTAAACATAATCATTATATGACGATTATACAATTAAAACAGTAAAACATAATTTGGCTACGATGGATTAAAATTTAGAAAACAGCAAAGACAAAAAACAAAAAAAGGACCAATAATCCTAGTTATTCCCTGCAATCAAAGTTT
>NC_047518.2:3814653-3815438 GCF_902827115.2 Pseudochaenichthys georgianus | reverse complement strand
ACACTGGCTCTCAGATGCCCCTTTCACACCAACGCAGTCCCGTTCTAGCTCCGTGCTAGAGCTTTTCTGGTTCGGAACCGGTTCTTCTTTTCAGCCCCCGTTGTGTTCACAGCCCCCCAGAGGCCGACTGGTGCTGCTGCGTCATGACGCCACCGCTTACGTCGCTGATTTTCTCCCCAACGGCGCTCACTACAACAACAACAACAACAACGGGGAACTACGTCGGGTCGATGATCGTGTTGCTTTTAATCACACGAAACCAGATTAAATTAAATAACGACTTCTCCAACCTTATACTCTTCTCCAGAGTCCCGTGGTTCATTGTTTATTAATGTTTCAGCGGCATTTACCGACCGCTGCAGAGCTGCTCGTCCACCGGAGTTTATTCTACTGTTAACTCACGGCAGAGGCCGCTGTAAAGTATTCACTGTCCGACTCACACAAGCAGCTGACACATATCCCCATCCCCTTAAGTGAATGTGTGTCAGTCTGAATTGACGCTGTTTGGCATCACAACGCTGTTATGAAAGTTTCTCTGGTATAAAACGGGTGATGTTGGCATAGCAACCGAAGCTAAACTGACTACTTGCTATTGCTATCCTATTGTGGCATAAACCGTTTTCTACAGGCACATTTTACCGGCGTATTTTCCATTATGATTCTACTTGTGATAGTCGGACATGAGTCATGACAACCTGTGCAGCCCATGTATTGATTCCATCTGATAGCTGCTATAATACAAAACAAAACGTCTGCCTCTCTCCACAATGATCAATGACCAACAA